>NC_056734.1:313919610-314032478 GCF_019279795.1 Protopterus annectens
ATTTTATATCCCAGAAAAATCGTGCAAATGTCGCAATGAACTAAATATATAAATAGATGACAAGCACTTCATGACAGTCTAAGTAAGGCCTGCACTGTTACAGAGGCCATGCATTTTGCATGTAATTGAGTTGAGATATATAAGCCAGAGTGCAGAGAAGGGAATCACCGTCTTTTCTGTAATGGACTATGAATAAATGTTTATTTAACATCTGTTAACCGAGAATGCAAACTATTCCAATGAGTCAGGACTCCATTCTGTCATGACATGAGCCTTAGAGGCCAAACAACACAACTAAACATACACGAGAACCATACCTCTCAACCTCTTAATGTAAGACGTCTAGCCAAAGCCAAATGTGATTGGGGGTGGGGGGCAAAGATTGGGACATACTGGGATCAATTCAATAGCTCTGTTTGACAGAAGCTCAATAAATTGATCAATGGGGCGGCGTAGGCCGACACACCTTTGGTAGGCTTATAAATGCCGTTCGGCAGATAGCCTAGAACCTACCTATGACCCTATTACATATATGGTTATGCACAACCTATTATTCTATGTACTGTCGGGGGTTGTATGGGGCACTTTCATGTTATTTATGTCTGCAAAGGGAATGAAAGTGGTACAGGGAATGTACTTCTACATATAGATGCATGTATGTGTGTATGCATATATATATTTATAACAAACTCACTGACTTCCACGAGGCAGTCCGATTAGAACCGGGCCATCCAACCCTGACATGCCTGGATCCATATTTCACACCCATGGTTCTTCCACCCCACCCGAGTTCCACATACACACAAACCATCCATTCTCCAGTTGCTATCCCAGTCATAACACACCTCCACACATTGCCCTCTCCCCAGGGTTAGGGACATTGCACGTATGCTGTCTCACCCCATGGATCATCAGGCTTTTCCCACCTTTTAGTCCTTGCACATACCTGTCCTGGCTTGTATAATAGACGGAAATCCAAACAACCCACCATGTTTGGCTAGTCTCACCAGGGACTACACTGTAATTGTTTGTAAGGAAGACTTAGCAGGTCGACAATGTTACTCCCACTGGTAGTATCCTGCCTGTGGTTTGTGAAGCAGTGATTTGTTCACCCCTGTCCAGCTTGATATGAAATAAGATGACAGCACTAAATAATACAGGTGTTGCTGTTGTTTTCCTTCACATGCTTTATTGTCACGACGTATATATATATATATATATATATATATATATATATATATTATATTATATCTGTACATACACACGCACAAACATCTACATAATTATATACATTTCCTATGCTGTTTCATGACTGTGCTGGATGATATGTTTGTGATAACATCAGATATATGTATGTCTGCCATGGCTATCACATTGGCTGGGGTATGCATGTTCCTGAGTTCGAGCTTTGTAGAGGCCATTTATTTTGTTGCTTGCCAGAACACAGGCCATTGGATACAGAGTGATTATAGCACTTTTAAGCGGTTGTGAGCAGGTGTGCGAGACGGTAAGCAGTGCTAACTTCCGATTAAGGTTTCTTATATTCAGTTAGCGTCTACTATGGTTAATGTATGTAGGCACTGCTTACAGCCATGCATACACACTTGAACATGCTTACTGGTACTTATATATGTTTACTACTGCTTATTTGTGCTTAGACCTGCTTACTGGTGCGTTATTCATTATGACACTAACACTTTCATTACATTGAATTAATTAAACATTTAATGCAGTACTCAAGTTCACATTTACATGTCATTATGTAGGCTGTACAGCATAAAGGTGTGCAAATATGTTCATATACACATTCCACATGGAAAATGTTATGTGCTACTGTGGAACTCGAACCGGGAATGCCTGTTCATTAGGCAGATGCTCTAACCACTACACCATTGCTGTGCTGCTTCATTTGCATATATATTCCTTCTTATCCTCCTCAGCCTTTTCTGCTGCTTTAACTGTAGCTAAGCGATGGGCATATCCGAGCACCTACAGTTAGCTGTACTCAGGGTTTTAACAACAAAACAGACAAGGGGTTCTTCATTTTATTTTGATGTACTGTTGCTGTTGAACACATGGGGACTGTTGGTGGGGATATGTGGACACTTGTGAGCTGTCTCGCTCATTTATTTACACATTCTTCTGTTCTACTTTGCAGGGGCATGTTTATTCTGAGATCTCTGCTCTCAGACACACACCCTGCACTCTTCCACACTCCGTGCAGCATTTGGAGTTCATTAATATCCATGGTGCACTGCCGTCCTCTTCTTCAGCTGCCGCTTCCATGCAGGACTAGATTAGTCCTGCAAGGAAGATTAGTAAATCTGGGGGGTATGTTGTGCCAGTATTATTGTGACTGTGCATACCAATAACACTGTTGTCATACACATTGGCTTTGTGCACATATAGATGTTGATCCTTCTGACAACAAGTAATGACATGGGTAATGATGACCTTGGCTTCCTTACGTAACATATGTGGGAAGTGGTATTCTCTGGCATGAGGGAATAATAACACAGCATGCTGTCTGTTGTTGACATATTACAGCAATCACTGGCACACATAAATCTTTCAGAAAGAACATGATGCTATACCTTCACATAACCACAAATGTCACACCTCTATTGACATTTCTACCATGATGCATTCATATTGAGAAATATCTATGTATTGGCTGCTGTCAGATGCTCATGTGTTGAACATACATTATCATTTCTTGTTATCGTTGTTGGGTCTTATGCTATAATGAATAACTGAAATGTACCACAGTGATAAGGTATCCATTGACACTGTGACAGATCCACGATCCCTTTCATCTCAGAGACTCTTTACCACACATACAGATGATGTAAGAATTTATCATAGGTGAATTGGCATACTAGATGCGAGATTTCCACTGTGATATTTGTGGTTTATCCAGATGTTATTATTCCCTAGAGCTGCATTGCTTGATGTTCAATTCCTGACAAGGACAGCATAATATAAATGTACTGCTGTTATATAAACGCTATTGTATCTAGTTGCCATTACCCATTTTTATGTTAGACAATGATATATCATCACAGGTTGTGACAGCATAGCATTGAAATATTTATTCAGGGCATGTCATGCTGTGAGTGATCCTGTAGCATGTGCATTGGGTACTGGCATTTATAGCATACATACACAGATAGAAAAGTTTTTCACTTTTGGGACAGGGTGCGTACTACATGATGGAAAGAGCTTCCTTGTCAAAGAAACAGCCATATTGTAATGTTAATTGTTGTGTGGACAGTAACGTGTGTAGCTTGTTTCTGATATTCTGGCTAAATCTGTTCATATTATATCCGTATCTCCTGTGTTGACATACCATTCAATTTAGTTATTTGTGACAGTCTCCATTGCTATCTGATGTGTCACATGCAGCCAGTGCAGGACTCTGGACAGTGCCTTGTATAAAAGGCAAGGGGTTGAATGTGATAACATTTGTTAGTCAGACTACAGTGGCTTGCACATACTCACACATGCACACACTCACACATACATACACACACACACACACACACACACACACACACACACACATACACACACACACACACACACACACACACACACACACACACACACACACACACAAACACACACGCAAATACATGGGCCAGCTTTTTCATACATTGTCATACCAGGTAGGTGATCAATATATGTCACATGGTTTGATAAGGCTGCCCGCCCTCCGGGGCTATTGTTTCTTACATGACCAATATGCATGTGTCTGTGGCACCCATGATTGTTATGCATCTCTCTGATATCTGTTCAGGCATGGTTTTTAAAGGGTATGCTGCAAATGTTTCTTAAATCATACATTGCTCATATGTATTACCTATTCAAATGATAATTATGATATGTATTTCACGTCATCATTCAGACATGTTTACTACTGCAAATGTTTCCATCACAACATATGGCTTAATGGCAGATGTGTGACTCCATAAACATGTCGTACTGTATGAAATACAGGGAAACAATCAGGAATTGTGATTGGCCCTCTGTTACAACACTTTCTATTGTGCTGCTGTTGATTACGTGCTGTTTTGTTACTGTTTTCTGTTATTGTATGTGAGCATGCCTAGTATTGCTATGTCCAATGTTTGCAAATTGGTAATGGCAAAACTGGACTACCGTCATGTCATCCACTCAGTCTTGTCAGTGGTCAGTTATGTTGCTTGTTATTAGATTACCATGTATCATTTGCACAACCATACAGAACTTGTCTGTCAATTACATGCCTGTAGGTGATGTTTCCTATTAGTGCTACTGTCATTTCTTCGCATAAATATGTCTATTTCTGAGTTAGCTGACATTACGTGTAAGGTCTTTTTGTTCTTGTGTATATGGGATGAGATGCATAATAACTCAACGGTGTCAGCTTTCATATATCAATTCCCTGCATATACATCCTTATATATTATGACATCATTGTATGCATTCATCTCATAATGTATCTTCTGTTCTCGAAAACTGTTATCTCATGTCAACCATTTACATGCCCCTTTGTTGCAATGCAGCTTTATATCCCTATCCACATCCTTTTGCAGCATGTCCAGTATTATCTGTGTGTGCATCTGCAAGATTGACATTCACTATAATTATCATTACATCAGTCTTGCTGGTTTAATGTACAAAACGCTTCTTTCACACTTTCATCACATTTGCCTGTGGGGTGTGAGTACATTTTAAACATTTCCCCTTTTCAGCATTACTACCTTTGTAATTAACATTTTGGTGTAACAATTCCCCCATTTCGCGTCTCATTACACAATGTTTCCCTGTGCTTGCAGTTAATATGTGTAGGCTTCCATGCATGCTAATATCTGAGCACTGCCTATATGCGATCTGTTTTGCTTTTATTGTGTGCTGCTACTTGCAAACACCTTTCCGTAGCTGCAAACACTACTGCTAGCCACAGAAATGTGCTTGCATCCATATAGGTATGAAGAGCAGCATGCATATTCAATTAGCACCGTTGCTCATTGAGCTAACAAGCTTATAGCCATTTCATTCATCTGCATACTTAACCTATTAGCATTCAGATATAATTTAGCTTCGGTGCATATTACTCCTACACAAATAATTATTCAGCCTAACTGATTTTCTATGTGTCATTGTGTCTATGACCCCATTTTGTATTTCCCCTAAAAAAATTCCAAAATTTTTATTTTCTTATCTGAAATCTTCTAGTTAAATAAACTTTAAAATCATAAAAATAATTTATTGACCCATGGCATGGCAAGAAATATCACCAATAAATCTTTTATATAGTAAAATATTCTGTAAAAATGGATCTACTTGATTAAAAACAAATTCTTCTTTTCATACCATCAGAACTATATTTATGTAAGTGTTCAGTACTGAGATAGCAATGGCCATCCCACATTTTTGTATACAAATTTTATACTGAGACATAAAAACATTTTTACCTAATACTTTTGAAGTAGTCAACGATTATTATTAGTAAAAGAATTCATGTATATTGACATATCTTCAGTGACTCTATACCATAATCATTAACATAAACAAAGACTCCACTTCAGATGTCATCGCAAACACATAATATCCACATCTATGTGCTTCATTCCATCAGTAAAATTGTTTTAAATAATAAAAACTATCCCTAATATGAATTTCTGTGTTTGTCAAGGTTTTATTTATCCTTGGAATTCATTAAAGGCCCTATTGTAAGCCATGTGGCATATCTGGTATTTTACTGTATCCCCTCATCAATGTCCAATCACTGTTACTGTTACTGCCAATGTAAGCCCTACTATCTAGTGTTTTACCCCTCCCCCATGACCTCATCATACTGTATGTGTCTTAGGGAACTTTAAGGGGTATTCCCTGTTAGAGTCCCTCTAGCACTTTAAAATATTGCCGGTGGCAGAAAGTCTGCTCTTAAAACTTTCGCTTAGAACTAGCTGGTTTCTCAGTACTGGCACTAAAATCTGAATCCCTGTGACTAGCACTTGCTCTAAAACCTGCTGGAAATTGCTAGGAAGCCTTAAACTGATACAAGCACTCACCTCTCCTTGTTAATAAGGAGAAATTAATTGTAGGCACTAAGCAGCCTATAACTGCAAAATACCTTGCCGAGGTAAGGGAAAACAGCTCTTGTACTTTACAAAAGAAACACAGAACCAGGCATGTCCAAGGGTCAGTTTCTGGTGATTTCTCCTGTCCACCTGGGGAATCTGGGCATACTGGGGCAATGCAGCAATTTCCTCATGTACACAGACAACCCTCTCCTCCTACCACCCAACACTACAACCTGCGAGAGATGCACTTACATAGCCAAACTGTAAGCAAAGCTCTCTCCACCCAAGATTGTGCTAGACAGTTAAGAGGAGAAGGTTATTACCTGCAGTACACCTCAAGCAACACATAGCCCTTCAAAACTCACGCCACCAACATTCACACATAGTAACACTAAATCCACTTATGCAGATGCCATTAACATTAACCTGTCCAAGCAACAAGGACCTCTGAAGCTGAAATTCAAACAAACACCAATCACAACCAAAGTGTCACATAGCTCACAACACCAGTGTGCCACTCAACAACAGCCCCTAAGGCAAGACAATGTACCCAACACTTTATTCATAGGTGACTCTATAGTCAGGAATACCGATGTCCCACTCTACAGGCTGAGCAAGGATAAAATTACAGTCAGCTGCCTGTCAGGTGCCAGGATCGCCCACATCATGCATGCACTTGAGACACACCACAACAAGTACAAATATGACTCTGTCATTGTCCATGTTGGAGTGAATTACTTGAGACGTACCTCCCTGGACTACATGAAAAGAGACATGGAAGAGCTCTCAGATCATGTGGCCCAGGTAGGTATGACCTAGCCCTAAGTAGCATCCTGCCTTTTCCCAGAATTATACCACAGTATAAGGACAAAATGATTGACTTCAACAATTGGCTAAGTTTCTGATGTCATTCAAAGGGGATCCAGTATCTGTCTTCCTGGGATGACATGCTTGACAAATCACGATGCTATGCCAGAAATTATATGAACCTGTCACACCTGGGATTCATGTTACTGGCTAAGGCTCTTGCCACCCCTATAGTGCCTTTTTTAGGCAAGACTCAAGGACAAAACCACCATCATAGCAGATATAAGCATGCAAAATCTGAAGGTAATGCTACTCAATGCTAGAAGTCTAAACCTCAAAATGCACTCTCTTGAGGCACTACCAAAAATGGAGAACATCGATATTTGTGCAGTAACTGAGACATAGTTCAAGGTTCCAGATACCACCCCTGCAATACCAGGCTGCAACTCTTACCACACCTTTTGGCCATCAAACCAGGACTAAAACACTAAAGGCCGAGGAGTATCCATATTCACCAAGGATATTCGCACCTCCAGGCTAGTTGCACAACACAATGCATCTGAAATTCTACAAGTGCAACTAACACTATGTAAGACTGCAATCCAAATTGTAGCTTGCTACAGATCCCCCACCATTCCCCAAGATTCTCACTACACCTTTCTAAACATACTGGAAAATATTAAGATACAACCAAATACCCTAATACTGGGTGATTTCAACTTCCCTGCCATTAATTGGGAAAACTACTCAGGTACCAACACCTTTACCCATTGGTTCTTAGAATTCATAAATTCCAATGCCCTGGATCAATTAATCTATAGTCCCACCAGGGGGCTCAAATATCCTAGACCTGATCATTACCAACATGGGAGATCAATGCTCCACACCAGTGGTCACCCCCCTTGTTGGTCAGGTCTGAACATAAGCTAATCACCCTTGATGTCCACATCCCACCCCCACCCCCCAGTAGGGAAACCTCCATAAAAAACTTCTCCAGAGCTAACGTCATGATACTCAAGTTAGAAGTGACAAACTTCATGACACCCATGCAGACGGGAACTGAAAGTTCGACTGCTGAATCCTGTAATAAGGCACTGTATGAGCACATCCACTTGTGCATGAATCATGCCATTCCAAATAGAACCAAGATGCTCTCCTTCTAGAAAAGGAAGACAATCTGGTGGTCCCCTGCTATAAACAAACTATACAACAGAAGGAAGAAACTGTTGCAGAATACTCCCTTACTAGCCTCAGTAAGAAGCTGAGATCCCTCATAAAATACTCCAAAGCTAGTTACGAAAATAAAATTGCTAAAGATTCCAAGGAAAACCACAAAGCATTCTATAGTTATGTCAAGAATCTAAATGGCAATGCTCAGATCTGCTCTGAGCTGCAACAGAATGGCATTAAATATACTGATCCCAAGGATATTGCCAATATTGTGGTAGATCAATTGAGTGCCAACTTCACCCCCCTTTCAATCCTTAAAGGGCCCATCTCAGTACCAAAAGATTGCCAAATTCCAGTAATCATGGCCACACAGGTAAAAAAACGCACTCTCCAAAGCTAAGACTACAGCATCCATGGGACCAGACGACATCCTGGGCTGTGTACTACATGAACTACAAAATGAACTGGCACCTCACGTAAGTGTCATGTTTAATCATAGCCTCACCTCAGGCTTCATGCCCAATGAATGGTGTACAGCTACAATGATCCCACTCCACAAGGAGGAATCCACCTTGGATGCCAGGAACTATCATCCCTTCAGTCTGACAAGCCTGATCTGCAAAGCCATGGAAAGCACTATCATGAAACTTATAAACAAAGACATTGGCAACCTTCAAACACTGGACCCCACCCAGTTTGGTTTGGTAAAGGGCTGATCTTGTCTCCTTAACCTGATTGACTTCTTCGACTCAGTCTCCAGAGCTGTGGACAAGGGCAAGGCGGTCCACACAGCATATCTGGACTTCGCCAAGGCCTTTGACATCATCCCCCATTCTGGAGTCATAGATAAACTTACTAAGCTGGGCATTAATCCTTATGTCACTTGATGGGTTGCCAACTGGCTTACTGACAGAACCCACACTGTAAAAGTAACTGACTCAAAATCCAGCTCCAGTGACAAGTGGAGTACCTCAGGGTTCAGTCCTGGGACCTCTCTTGTTTGGCATCTACTTCTCTGAAGTACAGACCAGCACTAAGGGACTCTGGTTAACAAAGTTCGCAGATGACTGCAAACTGGGAGCCATTACTGAATGCCCAAATGATGTGGATATTCTAGAAAAGGGCCTTACAGAAACAGATGCTTGGTGCCAGAGCCAAGAGCTCAAGCTCAGTGCCAAGAAATGTATAGCTATCCCCTTTGGGAAAAAACATGTACCCATGAATTACCACATAAGTGGCAGTACAATAAACACTGAAAGTGTGATAAGGGACTTAGGGACATAGATGGACAGTGGTCTCACCTTCGATAACCACATCGCTACAACAGACAGGAAAATCTTCTGTGTGGAACACCTCATCACTAAGGGCTTTTTATCTAGAAAAAAGGAGGTCATTGTCCCACTGTACTCATCCATCATTAGACACATTATAGAGTACAATTCCCCATTTGGTATGTACCTCACAAAACATCTGCAACAACTGGAAAGGCCACAGAAATCCCTAACTAAAAGAATCACAAGCCTAAAGCAGATACCCTATGATGACCATCTAAAAAAACTCCACCTATACTCTGTCGCATATTGCCTACTCAGAGGCGATCTCTGCTTAACATACAAGGCCATGTCAAACCCAGAGCTGTTGGACATGCTACACTTAAAGAAATCCCAATCCCCTCAGAGCTGCATGCTCCAGGGATCTAAACCTGGTCATCACAATGAACAAAACATGCTAAACAGATAGGTTCCTGACCCAGAGACTCCCCATACTCTGGAACAAGCTGAGTGCCTCTTTGGCCCTCTTCAAAAAGAACCTTGACGATTGAATGGGAGATAGGAAATCCACCCCGGAGATCATGTCAGTCACCCTGCTAGACAGGGGACCAGGGAAGTAAATATTCTGAGAAGAATTAGCCAGGGAATTGTTATGGCTTGTCTTATATAGGCCCTAGGGTCGATAGCCTAGTACTAACCTATGAATCTATGGTGGTATACTATGTTCATTAACCCCCTGGCCTCATAGTAAGTTTGGAGTCATTATAGTTCTTCGGGAACTTATTAGTAGTGTTCAGTAGTTCCTTACCTCCGATCCCCATAGTAGTGGTGCTGTCATTTCGGATCTTTATGTTGTGGTTCATGCCATGACTGCACTTAAGAGTTGTGCCCAGTGCCCACCCATCACTGCCATGCTGTTCAGTGCATTTGGGCACTATTTCTAATTTGGTGTCCTCCTCGTGCATTTTTGGGGTTCTGTTGTGTTATATGGTTTGGTGTTGCACCTTTGCCTGGTGTGCTGTGTTATTTGGCTAACTGATTTTCAATCTGTCATTGTGTCTATAACCCCATTTTGTATTTCCCTTAAAAAAAATTCCAAAATTTTTATTTGCTTATATGAAATCTCCATTTAATCAAACTTTTAGTTAAATAAACTTTAAAATCATATAAATCATTTCTTGACCCGTGTCATGGCAAGAAGTATCACCAATAAATATTTTATATAGTAAAATATTCTGTAAAAATGGATCCACTTGATTAAAAACAAATTCTTCTTCTCATACCGTCAAAACTATATTTATGTAAGTGTTCAATACTGAGATAGCAATGACCACCCCACATTTTTGTATACAAATTTTATACTGAGACATAAAAACATTTTGAAGTAGTCAGTAATTGTTATTAATAAAAGAATTCATGTATATTGATATATTTTCAGTGCCTTTATCCCATAATCATTAACATAAACAAAGACTCCACTTCAAATGTCATCACAAAAACATAATATCCACATCTATGTGCTTCATTCCATCAGTAAAATTGTTTCAGGTAATCAAAACTATCTCTAATATGACTTTCTGTGATTGTCAAGGTTTTATTTATCCTTGGATTTCATTAAAGGCCGTATTGTAAGCCATGTGGCATATCTGATATTTTAGTGTATCTCCCACCAAAGTCCAGTCACTGTTACAATGTCAATGTAAGACCTACTGTCTGGTGTTTTACCACCCCACCACCTCATCATACTGTATGTGTCTTAGGGCATTTTAAGGGTTATTCCTTGGTGGTATACTGTGTTCACTAACCCCCTGGCCTCATAGTAATTTTGGAGTCATTACAGCTCTTTAGGAACTTATTCCTAGTGTTCAGTGGTTCCTTACCTTCTATCCCCATACTAGTGATGCTGCCATTTCTGATCCCTATGTTGCGGTTCATGCCATGACTGCACTTAAGCTTTCTGCCCAGTTCCCACTCATCACTGCCATGCCATTCTGTGCATTTGGGCACTATTCCCTGTTGTCCAGTGCAGCGCCTCACACCATAGTAACCATAGTGCAAAATGTGATCTCCCACCCTCTCCTAGTGCCAATAGTAGATGTGGTGTCAGTATGGAATTTTTCAAAATTTCACTCTTTGTATCAAGTATTCCTCCCACCCCATCCTCACTTTGATGATGGTGCCCTTACGGCACTTTTACATCTAGCCCTGGTATCTAGTGGCTCCCCTTAGCCATCGACTTATTAGCAGATGAACACAGCCTTTTGGCCTTGTTCCCTACTGTGCCACAATGGGAATGGTCATGCTGGTCTACATGGCTGAACTCCTTCTCAAATTACCTGACCATGTAGATGGCTTCCTGGAGGTTGTTCCAGGGAGACAGTACCTGACTAATTAGCATATGCCTCTTCCCCAGATTGCCTCATTAACATTACCCATAGCCATGGGGCCTGCAATAGTAGTGCTATATATCTTCGTTTTGGAGGACCATGTAGCACTGTGTAAGGGTGCATCAAGGATATAAAAAAACTATTGTAGCATGTACACAATTGTGTACACAAATAGCTGGTTTATGAGTCTGATCTATAGTGTTCTAAGTACACTGAAATTCTTTCAGTCGCCCTCCTATGTGCTGAAACAGTTTGATCTCATAGACCGATTTCTTAAATCTTTATGTAATTTAAGCAAACAATAATATATGGGTGTTATCAGAAGTGGTACATGGAAAAAATCAATAACTTGAGAGTTAAATCACCATTTATATGATATCATAAATTTCCATACCAATTTGCATAACAGTTTGTTGCAATTCCATTTCTTGAATATTACCATAAATTGTAGTATAACTTCTCAAAATAGCATTAACAGCCCTTCTGAGCATAATCAATATGCTTTAATTTTATATTTCTTTTTTTAACACAGCTCAAGACATAGATATTCACAAAGCTGTAAAACAGCAGCAGTGAGAAGAAACATACAGGAACATTTCACATGGTGAAACCAAATGCCTTCTTTTTTTGTGACAGGAAGGGCAAGTAACTTCTAGCTGCAGCCCTATTTTGATGCAACAACTCTGTAACCATGCAGAAACTACTAAGCCTTCTTCTAACATGAACCCTTCAATAGGCATAGCCACCTCCCTGAACCATTGCCATGGTCTCCTCTTGACCCCCCCCCCCCACATGGCATCTCTGCCTATTGCTACATTAAAGATGATTTTTGATCATCTATTTTCTCTATTCTCTCTCTTTTTTTTTTTTTTTTTTGCTTTTTTTTACTGCTTATTTATATCAGCTTCACCTGAAAAGAGGATGCTGGTTGGCCTATCAACTTTTGATAACCCTCACAGACCCATAACTGAAGGCCCTACCTCCAATGGCCTGGTATCAAGGCAGACATGACCACATCAGCAACCAGCATGAAGCACTCACATGAAAACATAGGCCTTAGCACCTGC
The DNA here is from genome assembly GCF_019279795.1 of Protopterus annectens. NCBI lineage: Eukaryota > Metazoa > Chordata > Ceratodontiformes > Protopteridae > Protopterus > Protopterus annectens. Next base: position 313,932,384 of record NC_056734.1, read on the forward strand.
CTGCAACCTAAAGGACCACTTGTGCCCAGTAATAGCAACCTCACACTGTCAGCAGCCCAATTATCCCTTCAACAGCCATTTTTTGTTTACAGCCTGACAACCTCCACCTCCTGAATGACAAACAGCAGCTCTCTACCACAAGGCCAGACAAGACCCCTCCCCCAAGCCAATGCTACCATAACAGCCACCAATCATATGGTAAAAAGGAGAATGAAGGACATAAAAAGATGGATTACTTGAGACTCACTTTGACAAGGTGAGTTCATCCTCACCAGATACTTCTATCCCCAATTCCTCTCATCTTCCCTGCTTTGTTTTTTTTTTGTTTGTTTTTATTTCTTTGTTTTGTTTTGATACATAAGGCTCCTTACAACTGTTACTTACTGTAATAAATAAAATATTTATGTGCCAGAAAAATGCCCACCCAGCTAAAGGAAATGTGGGGAGGATGCACTTGTGGGGAGGGCTGCACTTATTCTCTCTCTCTACCTTAATAAGATACTTGCACATCCACCTTGATTACTTTAGACATAAAAAATTGGTACGACAATCATGCCAAAGAGACCAGGCCACCTACAGACCCTTCTATAAATAACCTCCACCCCCCGACACATAACTTATATCACTTACTAACCACTTACCCTCTGACCCTATACATCCCATTTCCTTATTAAAATCCCCTCGCCCTAACCCCTCCCAGATAAACACCCCTGCCACACTAGTAACCAAAAGCACAAGGCTGTAGACAAAACCAAAAGCAAAGCAGCTCCGGGAACAATAAAGGTTGTCTTCTAGATTCCAATGTGTAATACCAAACAAGTCCAAGACGAATAATCCAATGGAGTAAAAAAGTTTAATAACACACCAAATAAAACAAAAAATATAAAAATATATATTACATCAACTGATTAAACGCTTTCGTCTCCGTTCGGAGACTTCTTCAGAATCAATTAACAAGAGTCCTATCATCTTTTATATTCAAAAAATGGGCTGGCAATTGAAATTGAATAATCAGTATTACTTGTCTTAAAGAACCACCTTACATGCAGGTCCGATCAATAGGTACATATTAATATTCTTGAACATATCATAGACAATGGGTAAAGGGTAAAACCTACCCAGGAACTGTACCCACACAACTCAGTACTTTAGTTTACTTGTTGAAGTTAAATAATATTGTGTAGTATAATCAGGGTCAACTAATACCATCAGAATATAACAGTTCCGTATGGTCGCCATCCAACATCCGTCACCACTAAAATGGGTCACATGGTAGTTGATACAATTGTTTAATAAAATTGTCTTGTTTTATAAATATTTTGAATTGTAAATAAATATAAATATATAAATATAGGAGAGGTGTATATTTATAAAATATATAGGAAATGAATATATATATATATATATATATATATATAAATGTTGTATATGTGTGTAAATATTAATGTATAAATATAAATATTGCATATAAAATATTGAAATACATCCTATATGAAATACATCCTATACAAAATCTACATAAATCAATAAACCCATAATAAATATAAAAAACTAAAATATAACTGTAAAATATGCTGGCCTAATATAAATACGCTGGCCTAATATAAATACATACACCAAGGAACAACAAGGAATATATAAATATCAAAATATCAGAAATAGCAAGATATCAAGATGTCAAGCTATCAAAGTATCAAATATCAAAAAATGTCAGAAAATCTGTAAAAACATGTGTTGATATGGGTGACTAAGGTATATCATGGAAACAATATATTAACCCAATAATATAGTATTTTTATGTATTATTGTGTTTCTTTGGGTTGGCGGCAAGTACTTTTAATGCTGGGGTGATAGAAATATGGTCATTCAGACCCTTCCCACAACATGCATCAAGTCTTAGCTGCCACATCATTTCTCTATACTCCAATTGTGTTTCCCAGTCGCCACCCCTCTCAGGGTATTTCACCTCCTCGATTACCCAAAATTTAAAGTCTGCATCTTTACAGACCAAAACATGTCTAAACAAGGCATTATTCTCATTATGTTTATTTATATCTCTAATATGCCCATAAATTCTAGACCTGAGATGACGCTCAGTTTTCCCAATATAATAATTCCAACAGGCCTTACAAAATACTAGGTATACCACTCCTTTGGTATAACAACTGCTATATCCATTAGCCCTAAGTGTCATTCCCAAACTGGGTATTTTAACCTCCTTTAGTCCAGCAATATAAGTATAATGTGCGCATCTACCACATTTGAAAGTACCATATTTCTTATAGGTCCCTAGTACATTATTTTTAGTTATTTTTTTCTTTTCAAAAATATTCTTGATATTTCTATTCCTCCTATAACTATATTTAATATTGTCCTGAAATATGTTAGTCTTAATTGACATTTCCTTAAACATCTCCCAGGTCTCATTTATACATTTTTTCAACCATCCCATCCCTTTGTGGTATGTAAGGGTTAGGTATGGTAGAATATCTGTACTGTCTTTATTTTTGGTTTCTAATGTGTTTGAATGTCTATTAGTAATAATAGAAACAACGCAACCACCTTTAACCAAAAGGGGGACGTATATATTATCACATCTTCCTTTTAGAACAAAATCCTTAATAGTCCTAGTTAATTCAACAGGATAACCTCTCTCATTGAACATTTTTTCAACATAATTAATCTCCTTTACAAATCCATCCTCATCTGAAATCATCCTAGCCATTCTAATCATTTGTCCTTTTACTATATTCGTTTTTAATTGATGACGATGGTCACTATCAAAATGTAGGTAAGCATTGGAAAAATGTTCCTTCCTATATATGTTAGATTTGTAACATTTATTTATGTAATCCTTGTCTAGTTTCACATCTAAAAAATGTATACAATCCTTCCCTGTCTGATGGGTAAATTCTAAAAATGTAGTAGTATGATTAATATAATCTACAAATTTCTCTATCTTGTCATAAGGACCATTCCACAGGACAAAAATATCATCCAAAAATCTAAAATATTTCATAATATACATATTGTATTCTGATGTGAACACATATTTATTTTCCCAGTACAACATGATAATATTTGCATATATCGGGGTGCATGCCGGCCCCATTGCCACTCCTTCTTTTTGGTGGTAGTATTCACCTTGAAAATACAAATAGCTATACTTCAAAACTAATTCCATATTCTCTAATACTAACGTAAACTCATCTCCTGTTAGTAAATCCATCTCTTTTAACATTTCTTGAACCCAAATCATTCCTTCTATCTGGGGTATGATAGAAAACAGATCTCTAACGTCAATTGTAATGAATGTAATATTATCATTATACTCACATATTCCCACCTTATTCAATAAAATCCCAGGAGTCAACCAAAATATGAGAGTATTTACTGTGAAACCTCTTTAATTTATAATCAACATAAACAGCTAAATTCTGAGTCTTAGACCCCTGGGATGAAACAATAGGTCTCATAGGGGGGTCCTGCACAGACTTGTGGACTTTCGGAATTCCAAAAATAACTGGTATAACAGGTTTGGGGACCTTTAAAAAATTGTATAGATCCACATCTATCAAACCTTGTAATAGATTGTCTTCCAATAAAAGGTCTATCTGTCTATATGATATATTTATCTCATTCCTTGAAACTCGACCATATTGATTTTCCTTATACAAAATATCCATCATCTTTTTTGTATAATCCCATTTGTCCATAAGTACTAACCCCCACCCTTATCCGGTTTCATTACTCGTATTCTGTCATTACAACTTAATTCTTTTAATAAATCAATTTCAACATCTGTTAAATTACTAACCACTTGATTGTTTTGTTTGTATGTCCTGCAAATATTCTTAGTAACACATCTCTCAAAATTCATAATCTCATTTTGTAAAGGAGGATTAAAAACGCTCAATCTTTTTAATGTATTTTCTATGTTCTGAGATAAATAAAAAATTGGTCAGTGTACGACAATCATGCCAAAGAGACCAGGCCACCTACAGACCCTTCTATAAATAACCTCCACCCCACCACACGCATAACTTATATCACTTACTAACCACTTACCCTCTGACCCTATACATCCCATTTCCTTATTAAAATCCCCTCGACCTAACCCCTCCCAGATAAACACCCCTGCCACACTACCACTAGGCAGGCATATATGGGCAAATACATCACCCTTGCAAACTTTATTTACAAGTGTGTGTTCTACCTTTGTGCTTAGTAAACATACTCAGTTGGGCCCTGAAATTAAACCTTACACAAAAATAAATAAATTTAAGTAATTACTGATTGTTTCTATAATTAGTAGACTCTCCTTATACACATAAATCAATTACAAATCATTACTCCTTGCTAGTTATTTCCCGGGCACGTATTCTAACTCACTCCCTAGCAACAAGAGTAACCTTTGAGACAGTTGCATTAACACTCAGTTTGCAACGTAATAATCTTTAGGTCACAAGCTATGTTGAGACAATTCATGATTAGCAGTGTGTATTTATGAGTGGGGGAACATAACAAAGTTTATAAATCTAGAAGCCTCTTAGTACAGCTGAAATGTTATTGATTTGGATTGCACTGTCCTAGGTTATATGAATGGTATAAAAGTAAAGCAGCTAATGGTGCTTCTATATTATAGTAGTACAATACAATGTTTGGTAGTATAGAGTTTTAGAAATGTACAATTATTAGGAAGCTTGCACATTCTAACTGTATATTACTCCTGTATGACAGCTGTTCCTAAACAATTTAAACAGGTAGGGCAGAACATTGCTGGTTTACTATGTACTAAAAGGAATACTTCACTGCCTTGTTAAAAATCACAACTGGTATGTTTATATGAGCAGGTCTAAAAACAATTTGACATATTTTGTTATTTACAATGCACTGCACTTGTATGTCCACAAAACTTCCATAACATTGCTTGATTTAAAACCTATTTCCCATCATGTAATGGAAAAGTTATGACACACAGCTGTTTTGCTCTCACACTCCCAGACCCACACACACACACACACACACACACACACACACACACACACACACACACACACACACACACACACACACACACACAAAACACCATTGATCCAGTTAAGTAGAGAAGCACTACAAGATTCAAATATCTTACATATGTTTAATGTTGCTAAATGGCTAAACAAAACAAATGGTAGAATAAACTTAGAACTTTGAAAAGCGTAAAAGAAACCAATAAAAAAAAACAGAGCAAATGTCAGTAGAAAAACAATTTACTGTAAGCGCTTTCGGTAAAACCAATGCTTCACCTTCTTCAGATACAAAATGTTAAATCAATTAAGAACATTTAAATACTCTTCAGCATAGCAGTTATTAATTAACAATTACCAAGGCATCCAATTACTTAAGTTCAGCTGCTAAACAACCATAAAAATTAAAGGTACAATCCACATACATACATTATCCAAAACCTCAAATTCATTCTAAAAGAAAAATAGTGTAAGTGCATTTGATAAAAATGATGAATAAAAACGAAAAAGAAATTATTTAAACCTTTCAGCGTCTTAACGATAATAATTTAAGTACACATTTAATTGATATTTGTTCGTTAAGACCAGGGGGTATATAGGCAGTTGTCCTAATCTGCCAATCTAGCTCATCTGTTTCCAAAAGAAGTTGCCAAGGGCCACCTCTTGGATCAGGGTGTCTGCAATGCAAGACTACAAATCTAAAACAGTGGTCTGAATACTCGAGTATGTGTTTTCCAAAGCGTTATTTGTATCTTTTTTACTTATGGCATAAACATGCTCGTAGACCCGCTGTTTTAATTTTCTTTCGGTCTTGCCTATATAAAAAGCGGTGCACCGATCACATATGGCAGCATAGATCACGCCTTTAGACTCACAATTGAATCTCCCCCTAATAAAATATCGTTTGTCATTGATCATGACCTCTTTAGTTACTTGAATGTTTTTACATTGAGCACATGCCCCACACTTTGACATACCATTAGGACCTGGCCCTTGCAATTTCTTTCTTTTTTGAAGTAAAGCTTTAAGGCTTAAATTCCTTCTATAGGTGATCTTTGGCTACATACCCAATTTCCCACTCAGGGTTAAATCCTCAGTAACTGCCCCCCAGTTTTTGTTCAATATCTGCCTAATATAAGCATAGTCCACTGAGAATGTACATAAAAAAGAAGTCTGTAAGCTTTTGTCCTTAGGTAAGTCACCTTCAAGGTCTTGTTCAATATTTACTAATGTTTCTTTCAACAAGGTAGCTCCCAATAATGGTTTAAAGTGACCCTCATGTCTTTTAAGGACCACTTCCTCTCTAACCTTAACAATTAATTTCCTAGGATATCCTCTATTAACAAACATTTTTTCTAAGTTCTGACACTCTGCCAAAAAATCACCAAAATCTGTGACCATTCTTGCTGCTCTCACCATTTGCCCTTTTACTACGGCCTTCTTTTGATGGAAAGGGTGGCAGCTATCATAATGCAATAAAGCATTAGAGCACGTAGGTTTTCTGTAAATTTTACTCTTGTATTTTAAGTTGGAATAATCTTTATATAACAGAATGTCCAAAAAATTGATACTGCTCTCTTCAACTTGATAAGTAAAGTCCAAAAAGTTAGTCAATTTTACAATGTCTGAAATAAATAGAGGAACTCCTTCTCTTGGACATTTCCACATAAGGAACATGTCATCTTGGTATCTAGTGTACCAGGAGACATGTTCCCTAAATGTTGGATGTGTAAACAACAAGGTATTCTCCCATTGTGCCATGATGACATTGGCGAAGCTCCCTCCACACGGGGAGCCCATAGCTACCCCTGATGTTTGCAAGAAGACGTCCCCCTCAAATGCTAAGAAATTGTACGATAGCACTAGTTCCAGTAATGTTTCTATGATATAAATAGTATTATCTGGGACTTTTCTTACAAACAAAAAATCTCTAATCCATTCTAAACCTAAATGGTGAGGTATGACAGTGTAAAGATATTTCACGTCTATAGTGACAAAGCATGTATCAGCTTGATAGTCAAATTTATCTATATTGGACAAGAAGGCCCACGAATCTTTACAAATTTGAACTTCCTTATCAATCAAGGGTTTCAATAAACTATCTACATATTTTGCACAAGCATAAGTTATAGACCCACGTCCATCAACAATAGGTCTAAAAGGTGGATTTGAAATTGACTTGTGTAATTTTGGAATTCCGAAAAAAGCTGGTACTCTTGGGGCTAGAATGGATAAGTATTGGTGCAAGTCTACGTCAATAAATGACTCAAGAAACAAGTCTTCCAAAGTCGTCCTAACCTTCCTATAAGCTAAATTTAGTTCATTAATTGAAACTTTCTTATAGACTTCAGAATTTAAATGTTTTCTCATAGCAACCACATAATCATTATGGTTCATCAGAACCAGCCCCCCACCCTTGTCGGGTTTCATTGCCCGAATATCGCAGGTGTTAAGCAGGTGAATAAAGTCATGTTCGGTTGACGTGATGTTAAAGTTGTTATGCCCCTGTCCAACATTATCTCGATGTAAAGCTCTAAGATCTAATTCACCCATTTTTTCAAACAGGCCGAAGTTGGGATGCAATGGCGGGTAAAAAACACTAGAGACCCTTTGAGAATTAGTCAATAAAGGATAGTTACCTAGCAATACATTAAGATTTAACTTTCGAACATATAGTTTTAAATCTATGAGTGTTTTAGTAAAATCCATTTTTCTGCTAGGAACAAATGTTAAACCTTTAGAAAAGAAATTAACCCATTCACGGGTAATAATCAACTCAGTGTAATTGTATATACTAAAGTCTCCTTCAGTACTTTTACAAATAGTGGGTCCTGGTTTGTGAATGTGTTGAATTACTATCTCCTCCTCTGCCTCCTCTTGTTCCGTTGGGGGAGTTGTTTTCTGTTCCCTTGACAGTTGTTCTTTTGACCCCTCGGGGTGTTCTGAAAATCCCGTTGGTTGGAGACCACTTCTTCATCCTCACTAATATTGTCCACATCAAACACCCCATTATCGTTGTTGTTATTATTTGCCAAGATGTTGCCCCTATGAGCATGGGTATTGATAAGGCATTCACTGTGCCTCAAATGTTGCGAAGGTTGATCATTGGTGGTATTTTGTGGTGCCCCTGGCTCATTCACATGTTGTACTCACACTAATTTCTTAGGGGCATTAATCAAAGGAGAATGAAGAGCAGGGGGTCTAGGGTATGCTTTTTTATTGGCATAATCGTTAACATCACGTGTAATTTTTTTCTTTTTGACAGTCAGCAACTTTTCCATAGTAGCCTTAATACTGTTATAAATATGAGAATAGTCATATTTAAATGACATAAAGTCACCATGATTTAAAATCTGGTGCTCGAGTATTTCTAAGTCAGTTTTAAAATCACATATTTCCGTATTATAAAAGTTAATTAAAGCTGTCAAAAACTCGAAATCTTGTATGTCAAACAGTGAAAGCAATTCAGAATGAAAAGTAGAATCTTCCACTAAACCCATAGGAAAACGCCACTGGCGTAATCCCTTGGGAACAATATGCTTGTCAATGCACTCTTGAAGGTAAGCTACCTCTAGTTGTAGCTTCCTGCATTTATAAAGTTTATAGTCAAAGTCATTAATCATTGTAGCCAAAGAACTCACCAATGGTTCATCCTGGATAGGATTCGCAAGATTTCCAGCACCAAAAAAAATAGTTGTTGCCCAAAAACGAAGCCATGGAGGGAAACCGACAGTCAGAAGGCATTCCTGGGTTATTACCCATTCCATTCTGGTGCGTTTGTAAACCTCCTAGTCCTGAGCCAGTTCCCCCTATTCTAGTGGGATGCATAATCAAAGGTTGAGGCTGTAAAGCAAGTGTAGGCTCCATTCGTAATACGTTTAGCCTACTTGGATTTGCATCATTTAAAAGATGACTCGTTTCAGATCTATTTTGTTCAGCAGCTGCATTGAGATTAAGTGGAGTCAGGATAGTACGAATTTGACCTGGCTGCTGCAATGGTAAATTGGGGACTAAAGATGCGTTGACTCTCTGTGTAAGGGCGTCTACTTGCCCTACCAGCACCTGGATCAGGGCTGTAAGATTTCCCGTCTCTTCATTGTTGTTAGATGCTTCCGGTTCTTGTGTAAAAAGAACCTGAGATGCTGCTCCAGTTTCAGTTTCTGACACCATAAAACCGCAAACAAAACAAATGGTAGAACAAACGTAGAACTTTGAAAAGCGTAAAAGAAACCAATAAAAACAAACGGAGCAAATGTCAGAAAAACAATTTACTATAAGCGCTTTCGGTAAAACCAATGCTTCACCTTCTTCAGATACAAAATGTTAAATCAATTAAGAACATTTAAATACTCTTCAGCATAGCAGTTATTAATTAATAATTAACAAGGCATCCAATTACTTAAGTTCAGCTGCTAAACAACCATAAAAATTAAAGGTACAATCCACATACATACATTATCCAAAACCTCAAACTAATTCTAAAAGAAATATGTAGATAGTTTATTGAAACCCTTGATTGATAAGTAAGTTCAAATTTGTAAAGATTCGTGGGCCTTCCTGTCCAATATAGATAAATTTGACTATCATGCTGATACATGCTTTGTCACTATAGACGTGAAAGATCTTTACACTGTCATACTTCACCATTTAGGTTTAGAATGGATTAGAGATTTTTTGTTTGTAAGAAAAGTCCCAGATAATACTATTTATATCATAGAAACATTACTGGAACTAGTGCTATCGTACAATTTCTTAGCATTTGAGGGGGACGTCTTCTTGCAAACATCAGGGGTAGCTATGGGCTCCCCGTGTGGAGGGAGCTTCGCCAATGTCATCATGGCACAATGGGAGAATACCTTGTTGTTTACACATCCAACATTTAGGGAACATGTCTCCTGGTACACTAGATACCAAGATGACATGTTCCTTATGTGGAAAGGTCCAAGAGAAGGAGTTCCTCTATTTATTTCAGACATTGTAAAATTGACTAACTTTTTGGACTTTACTTATCAAGTTGAAGAGAGTAGTATCAATTTTTTGGACATTCTGTTATATAAAGATTATTCCAACTTAAAATACAAGAGTAAAATTTACAGAAAACCTACGTGCTCTAATGCTTTATTGCATTATGATAGCTGCCACCCTTTCCATCAAAAGAAGGCCGTAGTAAAAGGGCAAATGGTGAGAGCAGCAAGAATGGTCACAGCTTTTGGTGATTTTTTGGCAGAGTGTCAGAACTTAGAAAAAATGTTTGTTAATAGAGGATATCCTAAGAACTTAATTGTTAAGGTTAGAGAGGAAGTGGTCCTTAAAAGACATGAGGGTCACTTTAAACCATTATTGGGAGCTACCTTGTTGAAAGAAACATTAGTAAATATTGAACAAGACCTTGAAGGTGACTTACCTAAGGACAAAAGCTTACAGACTTCTTTTTTATGTACATTCTCAGTGGACTATGCTTATATTAGGCAGATATTGAACAAAAACTGGGGGGCAGTTACTGAGGATTTAACCCTGAGTGGGAAATTGGGTATGCAGCCAAAGATCACCTATAGAAGGAATTTAAGCCTTAAAGCTTTACTTCCAAAAAGAAGGAAATTGCAAGGGCCAGGTCCTAATGGTATGTCAAAGTGTGGGGCATGTGCTCAATGTAAAAACATTCAAGTAACTAAAGAGGTCATGATCAATGACAAACGATATTTTATTAGGGGGAGATTCAATTGTGAGTCTAAAGGCATGATCTATGCCGCCATATGTGATCGGTGCGCCGCTTTTTATATAGGCAAGACCGAAAGAAAATTAAAACAGCGGGTCTACGAGCATGTTTATGCCATAAGTAAAAAAGATACTAATAACGCTTTGGCAAAACACATACTCGAGTATTCAGACCACTGTTTTAGATTTGTAGTCTTGCATTGCAGATGCCCTGATCCAAGAGGTGGCCCTTGGCAACTTCTTTTGGAAACAGATGAGCTAGATTGGCAGATTAGGACAACTGCCTATATACCCCCTGGTCTTAACGAACAAATATCAATTAAATGTGTACTTAAATTATTATCGTTAAAACGCTGAAAGGTTTAAATAATTTCTTTTTCGTTTTTATTCATCATTTTTATCAAATGCACTTACACTATTTTTCTTTTAGAATGAATTTGAGGTTTTGGATAATGTATGTATGTGGATTGTACCTTTAATTTTTATGGTTGTTTAGCAGCTGAACTTAAGTAATTGGATGCCTTGTTAATTGTTAATTAATAACTGCTATGCTGAAGAATATTTAAATGTTCTTAATTGATTTAACATTTTGTATCTGAAGAAGGTGAAGCATTGGTTTTACCGAAAGCGCTTATAGTAAATTGTTTTTCTACTGACATTTGCTCCGTTTGTTTTTATTTGTTTTTATTGGTTTCTTTTACGCTTTTCAAAGTTCTAAATGGCTAAACAGTAAGAATACTGTCTTATACTGAAAGAAATCTCAGAAGACTGTGGGTTCTAACCCTATACCAGGCATTAATTTTTTACTAATTATTTTTTTATTTTATTTACTTGTATACATTTGTTAATGAGAAAAAACAAACACACAGTGAAAGAAAGCATTTACAATATTTCATTCACATGGACATATCATAAGTTTAGTCACAGTCTTAATGCAACATGGAGTTTCTTAAATACAATAGGTAAGCACTAAAAATGAAGAATAGATACAATGTGCTTGGAGAAGACTGATTGAGTGCATGCATACAATGTTTCACCCTTTTGTTTTGCAGTAGAGTACAAATGACGATCATTTGTGTGATACTCTCATCCTTCTCTGCAGCGTTATGTTGAGCTCATTGTTAATAGTTGGTGAGTGAAGGAGCTTAGTTAAATACAGTTAAGAAGTCTAGTGGATTGGATATAGAGTTGAGTGAGCTAGGGCTATTAGTAGAGGGAGGGATATGGATAGAGGGGAAAAGTCACAAAGGCAGGGGATTGATGGCATAAGGAGTAGTGGGATTGATCAGGGGAAAGAGAAAAGAGGAATGAAATAATCAGACGAGTGAGGTAATTAAACCCTATGTATGAACTTGAGTATTAACCAAGAAATTGAGATGAAGGCAATGAATAAAACCAATAACCAAAAGAAATTGCCTAGGCACCGCAATGAGAGCTCGCAACGCAGCTGGAAACCAAGATTTATTGAAGTACAACAAAATAAATAACGCTTATAATCCAAGTACGTTTTCGATAAAAATCTTCATCAGAATCAGTACAAAACACACAGTTGATGCCTATTCTAGTTATATACCCTATCTAATTAACCTAATTGATTAATTTCAAACTAACAAGCAATCTTATTTTAAAAAACACATACAAACAGATCCTATACATCAAATTAAAATTAACTTCCATACATATTATTGATAAAAATTCTATATAATGGGGCACATTTGTGTGGATGTAATGTCTTTATATTGTATACAATGTTAAAAACAATCTAAATAGTTAGCCACAGCTCTAAAACATTAAAATGTATGTACACAGAGTATATGGAGTGTATACTGCCATCTAATGGTTGTAATGGGTAAATAAATTTGATACTCATAACTTAGCTGATCTGAGTTTCAATACTGGCTTAATAGACAAAAAATCATTTAAACCCGGGGGTTTATTACATTCCAAAATTATTTGCCAGTATAATTCCTTGTATTCCAATTTGTCTTCCCATAAACCACCTCTTACGTCCTTGGGCACAAAATCCAATACAAAAAAGGAAAACATTGCCTGAGGGCAAAAAGTCTGATGTCTATACAATGCATTATTCATATTCTGCTTTTTGATTTCATACAAATGTTCGTAAATACGACATTTGAGTTTCCTTTCTGTTTTGCCCACGTAAAATGAGGTGCAGAAATTACAGGTAGCCAAATACACTATTCCACAGCTATTACAATTAAAAGAACCCTTACTTGAAAGTGTTTTGTTCCTGGCTTTTAAGAAAACATCTTTCCTATTGTATATCCTTGGACATTGTGAACAAAACCCACATTTATATGTACCCACCCCTCGTGGACCTATGTTTTTAACCTTGGGACCACCATATTCAAAAATTTGCTTGAAAATGGTGTCCTTTCTGTAAATAAATTTCAAAGGGGTTTGATTATTCAATGGTAAGTCCGTGAATTGGACAAATCTCCCCCATTCTCTTGAAATCAACTCCTTAATAGGTCCTGAATCACCTGTATAATCAAGTATATAGGCTCTATCATGAAGGGTGGGATTTTGATTTGTTAAATTGTCGGTCGGGGCAGGTACATTCTGTCCCAAAATAGGGGCAAATCTTTTGTGTCTCTCCTGTATTACCTCTGCTAAAACACCTTCCAATAAGGGCCTAGGGTATCCTCTGTCAACCAACATGTTACACACATTACTACACTCCTTCAAAAATTCATGGTCATCAGAGGTCATTCTAAAGACCCTTACGAGTTGACCCTTCACTAAATTTTTCTTTTGGAAATAAGGGTGGGCACTCTTGTAGTGGAGGTATGAATTGGAAAAGGTTTTCTTACGATGTATACTAGAAGAAAAGAACCCTTGTTCCTCCTTTTTGAGTGTAATATCCAAGTATACCAGTTGTTCGTATTAATTTCAAAGGTAAAATCCAAAAAAATTGGTCGTGCCCTTCAAGTAATCTAGGAATTCGAAAAATCTTTCCTCAGTGTCTATCCAAAAGATACATATATCATCTAAAAACCTCTTGTACATAGACCAGCATTTAATAAATGGGCTGTCCAAAATAAATTGTTTCTCCCACCAATTCAAAATAATGTTAGCATACGTTGGAGCACTCTTAGCACCCATGGCAACACCCTTCTTCTGTTGGAAAAATTCACCCTGAAAGTACATGAAATTATTTTTCAAAATAATCTCCATAAATAAGAGACAGTTAGTAAAATCTCCATGAGACAGTGTACCATTATCAATAATGGCCTGTTCCAACCATAAAAGTCCAATCTCATGTGGGATGGAACCAAATAAGTCCACTATATCTAGAGTGACAAAAATGAGGTCTGATGAATAAAGGTGTGGTTTTACACACCTCAGAAAATCCCAAGAATCTTTGAGGACTGCGTCCCCAGTATATGACAAGGTCTTAAGTTTGTCATCCACAAATGCAGCCAGAGGTGTGGTAATAGAACCCTCCGCTGAAACAATTAACCTAAGTGGTGGATCCGTGGGATTTTTGTGAACCTTGGGTATACCGAAAACTGTCGGTACCCGGGGTTGTTGGTTGAACAAAAAATTAAATTGTTCTTGACTAATAGAACCATCCAACAGTAAATCTTGTAACATCAAATGTATTTTGCTTTTAGCTATATTAACCTCATTAATTGATGCCTTAGAGTATTTACTAGTCTCATGTAAAGAATCCCTCATCTTTGATTCGTAAATAATATTGTCCATAAGAACCGTCCCCCCACCCTTATCAGGATGCATCACCCTCAAATTACCATCGTGTTTTAAATCGTTTAACAATTTTTTCTCCACCTGAGTTAAATTAGAATTCACATAGTGTGCCATTATGGTATTCCTTATCTCTCTTTCCAACAAGTTACCAAAATTCCTCAATTGAGGATGAAGGGGGGGATTAAAAACACTTTTCCTTTTGAGAACAGGATTAGAAGTTGTAACTGTTTCTTGCCCATTAAACAATAAGTGTAAATTTTGTTTCCTCAGAAATAATTTAAGATCTATAATAGATCTAGGAATGCTGGCTTTCCTATTTGGTACAAATTTGAACCCTTTGGAAAAGAGCTGAAAATGTTCAGGGTGTACCTCAATATTACTGTAATTAAAAATCTTGTAGTTATGAAGCTCTAAAATATTGCCCTCCCAGGTAATAGTGTAACTGCCATTTACCTCTTGTTGTAGCCCCTCTGGTTGTAGTAATTCTGGTTCTGGTTGCGGATCCAATTGGATCGGCGAAGCGGGGGTCCCTGGTCTAAAGGGCACTCTTTGTCTTGGAAGGGAGTATCTGTAAAGTCTCCCCTTTTTTCCTGATCAAAAGTGTATAATTGATGACCCACTTGGTCCCTAGTAGTCTTAGGATATTGATACCTAAAAAAAGACCTGGGTTTTGGATATGCTACTTGGTCCTTGTATTCTTTAAGGTCCCTTGCTAACTTACCCCGTTTCCTGTCCATGTTAATAATGCAGTCAGAATCAATTTGTAAAAAAATGTTGTGATACTGTTGTTTTTCTTTTTCTACCTGAAATAAAAGATCATTAACTATCTGGTCATTAATAGTCTCCATTTCTTTTAAAATACCTGCCATCACCTTCCCATTTTCTTTTATAATTGCTTTAATAACTTCAAAACCACACTGGTCAAATATCTTAATTAAATTTAAGTGAAATTCAGACCCTTCTTCAACTTTGTTAGGAAACTTAGAAAGCCTTAAGCCCTTGGGCACAACTTGCTTGTTAAGGCATTCTTTGAGATAGTTACAGTCACATTCCAATCTTTTATATTTGTCAAGAAAAAAATATAAATCATCAAGGCTTTGCCTATAAGTTTTAACAGCATTAGTCTTATTGTTGGAAGTAACACCTTGTATATCATAATTTTTCTTTAAAAAGCCTTGAAAATCAAGGTTTGGTTGCTTTTTATTAAAGTCACCTTGGTTAAAAACCTCCGTAGAGCCTTCTGCTGGAACCGCAAATGATTTTCCATTACTGCCTGCTTGAGAATTGTCAGTGCGCAAAAGTCTTGGAAAATCTGCAAAGGATTGACTCCCAGGTAAAACAGAACCACTAGCTTCGTTAAGTAGACAAGTGTTAGGGCAGGAATCTCGCTGTCCTGTACCTCGAGGTGGTAAATCCTTCTGAGAAGCAGTCCTCCGTTCGGAGGACACGCCAACGAGAGAATAACACACTGGAGTGAGAAGCTCCACCAACTGTGAAAGCTGCCCGATGACCTTTCTTAGTTCACCTCTGGTGTCAGAACGAGGCTCCATATCAGTTGCTGCTTCCGTGGTGTCAGCCATCGCATCCAAAGCAAAAACCAAGAAATTGAGATGAAGGCAATGAATAAAACCAATAACCAAAAGAAATTGCCTAGGCACCACAATGAGAGCTCGCAACTCAGCTGGAAACCAAGATTTATTGAAGTACAACAAAATAAATAACGCTTATAATCCAAGTACGTTTTCGATGAAAATCTTCGTCAGAATCAGTACAAAACACACAGTTGATGCCTATTCTAGTTATATACCCTATCTAATTAACCTAATTGATTAATTTCAAACTAACAAGCAATCTTATTTAAAAAAAACACATACAAACAGATCCTATACATCAAATTAAAATTAACTTCAATACATATTATTGATAAAAATTCTATATAATGGGGCACATTTGTGTGGATGTAATGTCTTTATATTGTATACAATGTTAAAAACAATCTAAATAGTTAGCCACAGCTCTAAAATATTAAAATGTATGTACACAGAGTATATGGAGTGTATACTGCCATCTAATGGTTGTAATGGGTAAATAAACTTGATACTCATAACTTAGCTGATCTGAGTTTCAATACTGGCTTAATAGACAAAAAATCATTGCAACCCGGGGGTTTATTACATTCCAAAATTATTTGCCAGTATAATTCCTTGTATTCCAATTAATTAATTAAACCCTATGTATGAACTTGAGTATTAACATGGGCTTTGTGTGATATGATGTTTCCTTGTAAGCACTGGAGTGTTATGTTTAATACCCTGCCCAGGTATGCAGATGAACATAATTAGTCAGGTGTTGCTTTAAGCTGGCATTAAAAGTTTTAATTTATCTATATATTTAAGGGCAGGTGATAGACCGCAGTGGTGGTGCTGCGGTAGCATTGTCGCCTCACAGTAAGACGCTGTCCAGTTCGATTCTCAGCTAGAATGTATTCTGCGTGGAGACATGCGTGAATGGGCGTACCTTCATTGAAGGTTGTGCATCAGGCCTGACAAGCCGGTATGTAAAAATCAACTGCCAATCATTAGCGGACCGGAGTTATGCTGTGGCGACCCCTAACCAGGAAAAGCCAAACAGCGCAAACATTTAAGGGCAGGTGATAGATTGTTCCAGATATTAGATATATAGTTGGATTATAGGGCATTTCTGGCAGTGTTGTTTGATTTAAAGGTGATGAACAGAATGTTTTACTGGAATGTAGATCTCTAGGTTGGCTTTAGATGAGTTTGTGTGCTGATAGTTGTTGAGTAAAGTACAAATAACTTGATAGTTGCAGTCAGGACAGCTAATGGTGGGTACTGAAATGGGCATTAACAACACATTTTGTTACTGTATTATAGCATGCCATTATTATTTGTTTTGTATAATTTGCATCATTTACACATTTGTGAGTACTGAGGAGGCATACATGAGCATGGGAAGTAGGTTGGCTGTAACAATAATTTTGTTGGTTATGTCTCTGATCAGTATAGGCAGCCTAATTCTTGGTGAGTTCGTTTTTTTAATGATGAAGTACTGGTTAGTCAAGTTTGAGATGATCATGTATGGTAACTCCAAGTATTTTTTTCCTGTTAGTTACCATTTCAATTGTTTTAAAATTGACTAAAGAAAGGATAAAGGTGTTCTCCACAGTGATGAGCTCCTTGGGTATAAATATCCTTCTTTTACTGTTTGTGGAGTTTGGGCTTGTCTAACAACATTTCAGTAGATGTAAATGGCACCTGGGTAATTAGCTGGAGTTAATGCAATGTAAGTGGATGGCTGCATTTGTGAGATCCTGGACTTCAGATGAGACATGAAACACAGTGGTCACATCAGGTGTGTTGGTGGCAGTTCAGGACTATGTCAATGATCCTATCCAACTTAGGAGAAAAACAGTCGGGGGGGATTCTTTTAATTAATACAGAGAAATAAGCATAACATATGTCAAGCTTCAACTGATAACTGTATGTGCATAAACACGCACACATTTTCCTTAATATCTAAAAGAACACTTGGAAACAATGAGACCTTCTTACATAAAGGAAGAATAATTTTTAGCATGTTTAAGAACATCACATCAAGTTGAAAAGTCTACAAAAGGGTAAGCATTAACAAGTCTATAAATTACACAACAACTATCCTCAAAGATGAAGTATATAACACAGCCCAGATTTTATTTATTTTTTTATTTATCCTTTGTTGACCATGTTAGGCCCACTAGGTTAGTAGCCTCTTTTCATGGGTGGTATTTCTACTACTAGGAATAATGCGTACAGGGCCTCAGGGAGCGTCTCCTGTTCTTTCTTTGACAGGTGCTGTTGCACCTTTTGCATACACCTGAACTGCCATCAACTCAGGCAGATGGGGGTCTCTGTTTAATGTTTCATTCACCTTGACCCAGCAGTTATAGCTTTAATTAATCCAGCTGCTACAAACATTTTTTTAATTCTAATCCTTCTCCTTATGATAAGGATAATAATGCTTTTGATAAATTTAGAAAAACATGTATGTTTCTACAACTTTGATTTTCGAATTCTGAACTGTTAGGCTTACATGATAAAGTTTATCCTGACTAAATGTGAAAGGATAAGGAATGCTTTGTCTACAGTTTCCTCTCTGGAGGAAAAATCTGCTTTTTACAGTGTAATTTCTTCCATTTCTCAGATTACTTCGCATTGTTTGAAATGTGTTTATGACTCTGTAGATATTGCTTACAAGACCGCTGTCACTGGCACTGTTTTAAGGAGGTTTGTCTGGCTACATTCACAGAACCTCCCAGAAGGCATCAAAAATTAAAATTTGAATTCCTCCTTGGACAGAGATTTCATTTTTGGACCTCTGCTGCAGAAGCTATGAAAAGTGTGATACAAGAGGCAAGGTGATTCATGGAATCTCTCAAAATTTTCAGACCTCCTTTTCTTCTTTTCCAGTGAATTTTTGGACACTTTATCCACGTTTGGTAAGAAACAAAATAAACAGCCTGAGCTGAATACTGGTAATCAGGCTTCTAAAAGCAATAGCAGGGAGGTTCCAAAACAAAACAAGATCCTCCCCCCAAACAATGGACACTCAGGTCAGAATGATTATATAAGGGACTTTGCCCCCACCCTAGCAGTCCCTGACCTTTCCAGAAAGTCTGTATCTCCATTTCCATCTCTCTTTGCAATAGATTGTTTCAGACAAATGGGTCCTGAATATGATCCCTCTAAAATAAAAATGACAGTCGGAGACAATTCCTCCTTTCTATGAGATTCCTCCTCAAAATCAGACCTGACCAGATCAAGCCAAACCATTCTCTTTCCACCTATCATATATCACATGCTTTCTCAGGAGGGGTAATAGAAACTGTTCCCCCTCTTCAGATAGGGAAAGCATCCTACTTAAGAATGTTTTTGGTAGAAAAAAAGAAAATTCCTGGAGACCAGTTCTGAATCTGTCTTTCCTAAATCCATTTGTAATAATGTCCAAGTTCAAATGCTTGTACTTCACAACCTGTTACCCCTTTCTCCTCATTTGAGTTTTCTAGTAAGCTTAGATTTAAAAGACATATTATTGCATTCATATTCATCCTGTTTAAAGATGTTCCTTAAAGCTTTGTGTCTGGATCATATTTTCAGTTCCCAGCCTTACCCTTTGGGCTATTCATTGCTTCAGTGGTGTTCACACAGTGTCTAGCTATTATAGCCCATTGCAGGCTACAGGGTATCTACATTTTTCATTTTTAGATGACTTACTTCTTTGCAGAGTCCTTTTCAAAGTGTCAGGAATCTCTCATCTGTTTAATATATAATCCAGTACAGCCTGGGATTCCAAGGCAATATTCAAAAGTATATTTTGACTCATTCACACAGGATTGGTTTATGGGGTGGCTTCTGGACACCTAAATGCAAGTAGTGTTTCTTTCCCAGAAAAAATGTCGTTTGCCACTCAGAGTTCTGTCACAGTGAGACTACCTTAGGATTTTTGGTTTCATGGCTTCCATGATTTTTATGAAACCTTTGCAGGACTCCTTATGAAAAAGATACAAGGGCATCTGAAATCTTTTTGGTCCCAACATCAACACCCATTTTCAAATCTCAGTGGTGGGATTTATGAAAAAGGAAATCACTTGGCGGAGGCATCACATTTCTCAGAATCCAGGTCTCCCATTCCATCCTCCTGCTCCAAAGAAGCAGGTCATAACAGATACATTAGACTTTGCTTGAAACACAGTGTCAGTGGGAATAAAAGTACAAGGTGTTTGGGACAGGAAAGTTAGACTAAAACACATAAACTTATAAGAGATCCTAGCTCATATAAGGGCTCTTATCTCTCTGAATCATCTCTGGTCTCCAGGACCCCTTCAAGTATTAACAGATAATACCAGAGTTATGTGATACATAAACTAGCAAGGGGGAGACAGCTCTTACCTCTCAATCACACTATCCATGTTAGTATAGGGTATAACTTTACAGCACAGTCTCACTCTACAGGCATCTTGCATTCCATCAGAGCAAAACTATATGGCAGGCTATCTGAGCAGGACCAAGGCAAGTGCTCAGAAATAGAAACTGAATCAGTGAACTTTCCGAGATCTGACCTATTGTTTAATCAGCGAGCTTTCCAAGATCTCAGGTAGACCTTTTTGCCTTCTCTCTAACAATCAAATAGCAAAATTCTGTTCCAGGATTCCAAGCAAGAAAGCCTGAAAGACAGATTTTTTTTTTACTTTTCTTTGGACAGAAATGTTCCTGTATGCTTTTCCACCCTTCCCTCTGATTTCCAGAGGAGTACTACTTAAGATTCCAAAGAATTCCCAGAAAGAACATTGTAGTGACACCCTCCAGGCCCAGCAACTGTGGTTTTACTATCTTTTGGAATTGGACAGGGGTAATTAACACAGGCTTCCTGACAGAAAGGCTTTACTCACATAAGATCGGAGATGTTTTATACATCCTGACCCCAAACAATTACAAATGACTGCCTGGATGGTAGAGTCATAATACCTTTTTAAGCACCTGCCTTCCTGAGGATGTGCCGAAGGTATTAATGGAGACAAGAAAACCTGCCAATGGAAAATTATATATAAGCAGATGTAATAGTTTTCTAATTGGTGCCAACAAAACTACCAGCTACCATTCAGAGCTATTTTTTTTTCTGTTTTTTATGGTATTTGTGTGAGTTAATATCCTACAGCCTCTCTTGCACCTCTATCAAGATTCCTGTGTCAGCCATTTCAGCACATCTGCCATTGGATTCCCTCTTTCAATGCACTCTAATGTGAAATTGTTTATAAAAGGGCTGCTACATAAGAAACTTCCCAGAAAATTGGTGGCTCCTCCATGGGATCTTAATTTTGTATTAGGGAAGCTAAGACTTGCTCCATTTGAACCATCTCATCTGCCTGACTTGAGGTTCTTAACATGGAAAGTTTTTCTGATTGCTCTGATCTCTGCAAGATGAGCATCTGAGTTGCAAGCTCTTATGGTACAGCAACCTTATCTTAAATTCCACATAGACAAGATTCCTTTCAGAATTAACCATTTTTTACTCCTAAATTAGTAGCCAAGTTTACTTTAAATTAATCTATCCATCTCCATGTTTTTTTGTGAGGTAAGGAAATGAACAGTTTGTATTGAAACAGACTATTACCAAATGGTTGTTTCAGGCTATTACCTTATGTTATTCTGACTACAACACAACTATTCCAGTTAGGGTCTAGACTTATTCTACCAGGGCCATAGCTTCATCTATGCCTTTTGGAAAAGGCTGGACTCTAGTAATATTCTAAAAGCAGCAACTTAGTCCTCTATTCATACTTTTACAAATCACTATAAACTAGAGTCCATTTCCATGTCTAAAACTGGATCAGCGAGGACAATTCTCCAGGGATTCCTGGACCCTTCCTTTCTAACTCATAGTTATTGTAAGCTATGGTAGTCTACTTACATAGCTTAGGCTGCAGCAGTGATCAGAATGAAGATCATAATACAGATATGTAAGTAAATATACCATAGCAGTAGATGTTTGAATGATTATGACTCCAATAGCTACTCCCTCTCTCTATCCCACTTATTTCTATGTTTTTTATGATAGGGTGTGGCCTCCAACTCTAAGTTGGCATGAAGGGCCTCAAACGACTATTGGTTTGGGTGCATGGAAGGAGCCGTAAAGCTTAGTAAGCAGGCTGACTGTTTTATCCTATGCAGGATATAAGCCATATACCTCATTGCACTGCAGCAATGATTATTCGAACATCTACCATTTTGATAAGGTTACCTACACAATTGTACCTTCCACTCCAGAAATGGCTTGAAATGCAATGCAATCATTTGCAGTAACAGAATGCACAGAGCTGTCAACACTGGATATTAGCTTTTTAGAAAATGAAGAATTATATAAGATACATTGCTTTTCTGAAGCAGAACAACTCTCTACCCTCTTGGCTCAACAGATAATCTAGAATTGGGTATTACATCAGACCTCAAATTAGTATTTTACCACTGACATTTACAACAACTTACAGGTCTTCAGCTGCTTGAGGATACATGCGCACACACACGCACACACGCACACATGCACACACACACACACACACACACACACACACACACACACACACACACACACACACACACACACACACACACACCATTTACTATCACCTATCCCCTCTAGTGCAACCACCCAGACACATATACACACACACGCACACACACACACACACACACACACACACACACACACACACACACACACACACACACCATTTACTATCACCTATCCCCTCTAGTGCAACCACCCAGACACATACACATGCACACACACACACACACACACACACACACACACACACACACACACACACACACACACACACACACACACACACACACATTCACACACTGTTTACTTATCTCATAACTATCCCCTCTAGTGCAACTACCCATACACACGCATACGCATGCGCGCGCGCACACACACACACGCGCACACACACACACACACACACACACACACACACACACACACACACACACACACACACACACACGCACACACAAAAGCACCTTAGAATACTCATCAACTCTGCATAGACTCACACATGCAAATACATATATACCTATCTGCTAAACTACTTGAAAATTTTCTCTAACTTGATCTCACCCATTGAAAGTAATGCGAAATGCAAACCTTTGGCAGAGTTTCTTAACTCACCCAGATGACCTAACTTATGTAGCCACTTAGCTGCATAAATCTTTCACCACAGGCATTCCAGTGGAGAACGAGTGGTTAATTAATAGAGGATGCTCCCCTATAATATGCAATTAGCATATAGCTCTGCCAAAGAAATGGCTCACCAAGGTGATTCTATAGATCATATAGGATTACTGAGTTGGGCCTGCCCCTGAATCAGAAGGGACCACCACAAGAGAGACCAGCCCATGTTAGGGCTTACTGCTGGCAGCGGCTCTTTATGAATGTAGCCTAGAGTTACATATTTTAATATATACATTGTGTCTCTGCTAAGCAAATTTTCATACATATCCTTAGCATTGCAATCTTTCACAGCAGCAGCGAATAGGATTGCAGCCTCACAGCAAGAGTTTCCATGGTTCTATTTTCATTTTACCATAATAAGTTATTGTTTAGATGAGCAGTGTATTTATGTCTAAAAGGTCTATATTTTTAGCTGGAACATTTAATCATATCAGTGAAATTAGTGTAAGTATCCTCTGCATCCTGTGATGTAATATTAGAGTCATTTAGCGTTGCATTCTAGTATGTATTTGTGAGAAATACATTTGGCTCTGGGCAGTTTTCTTTTGCATGGTCAAGAAACAAGGAAATGTTTCTCATCTTTGTGTATCAGTTCTTGAGTCATATGTCATAACTTGGTTTGTGTTTAGCAGCAAAGTGTATGTGTGCGTATGTATGTGTGTGTGCGTGTGCACGTGTGCGCATGTGCATGTGTGCGTGTGTGCATGTGGGTAAAATGATGAGAGAGTAGACAGGTCTACTACAAACAAAATTTATTGTTATAATATCAAATATGTTTTTACCCCTGCCTGGTTTGGAAATGAACAACTTGTTCTAAATTACTTTCACTAATGAAATTCAATAATATTTGAGAGAGTTTATTGTTTGTATGACAAGTTAATAAACACTCTAATTTCAAGTCAAATGAACTATTGTTTTATTGAATGATGACTGTCTCTGTTCTCTAGTAAATGAACTTCATCAGAAACAATACTCAAACACATCCAGTCCCATCATGCAGAGAGATGGAGGACTCTCTGTGACACATTCATCCAGAGTTTGATTGTCAGAACTAGAGCAGCCAGGCAGGGATCAGGAAGAGTGTACAGCCCATTTACCTTCCTCTGGAGAGAAGTGGGTTGTACATTTTTGGAGAGCACATGAGCATGGTGCAAATTTTCTAATTGATACCAGGGAAGCTAACTGCCATGATTCAAGGATGGCATAGAGTGCTGTTTGCAGTGTATGCATCTAGTGATGTGAGGGATCTCAGAACACTAACACCCATTGCAGGACCCACTGTCCACAGCAAAACTGATCATTTAAGGGGATGTAAGGATAAAAGAAAAAAAACAATCCATGCTTAATGACTGCCTAAATTATGGCTTCTCTCAGCTGACTTTCACTAACTTTCAGAACACTAACACCCATTGCAGGACCCACCTTCCCCAGCAGGACTGATCATTCAATGGGATGTAAGGCTAAAAGAAAAAAAAAATCACACCATGCCTGATGACTGCCTAAATTATGACTTTTCTCACCTGACATTTACTACTTGATGGGGGCTGAAATAGATAGGCAATAGGGGGTAAAATGTGCAAAACAAACAAAAAAGTACTCATTCTCAGCTCTCAATATAATAAAAGCCTTTAAATTACATGAAGAAAGCCATAAAGCTGACTTTCTGAAAAATGCTACCTTTTCATATTTTTGCAGTGGGGCAGTACAATAGTCGGACATCACAAAAGATGGAAGATATAAAGAGGCAGTTTTTGGCCTGCACCAAAAGAACTAAAATGACCTACCTCCTAGGCCCTCAGAAATGTGACCAGTCTGCTGGCCTCCTCTCCGGATAAAGCTATCCAATAGAATTCAGGTCACTGTAGAACTGTCTGAGTACCAGAGGACATCAATATTCTTCCTTTGTATGGGAGAGTAGGAGACATCAAGAGAATAATAAGCCTGTAAGCATAAGTGACAGGAAAAGTTATGCATAGATCCTGAGATGATGGGTGGTAGTGTTTCTAGAGGGCAACAGTCTCTATGGCATCAACCAACATGTGTCTATGACTAGAAACAGTTATCCATTAAACCTCATCCAATTTTTGATTGGGCTAAATGTGAACTTGACAGGGGAGTATAGAAACAGTTGACCTGAGATTCACCAAGGCTTTTGCTTCAGTCTCACACAAGTGTCTGACAAGAAAATTAGATTAGTTGGAGTAGAACCAATAATGCGGAATTGGAATGTTGCAGGGTTGAACACAGAGGGCTATCATGTGAGGGCTGATGTCATCGGTAAAGAAAGTGATTAGTGGAGATCCACAGCAGTTGGCCATTTGTCTGTTTGCTTCTGTGCTGTCTTTTCTGAGACATATCTGATGGAATAGACAACAGGTTCCAACTCATTATTAATGACATTAAGTTAGGTGCAACAGTAGAACACCAGTGGCAGAGTCTACTGAAAGATAAAAAGAAGATGTCAAAGTAGGAAGAATGTGGGCTCTAAAGTTCACTGCAGAAAAACACAAAGTATTGTGCATAGGCCTGGCTACAGCAGTCTTAATGTGAACTGTCAGTGTGACAGAGTAGAACTGATGGCAATAGAGCAGGAAAAAGATGCTGATGTATTATTCACACCTCAACCAGACTAGTACAAGCATAGTTAGAGAGTAAAGAGAAAAGAATTCATGGCTGGATCCCAGGAAGATAAGTTCAAGAAGGAAAGTGAAATCATGTCCACTCAACAGGGTACACGTCAGACCAAATCTGAAGCACATTACACAGTTCTAAAAATCATAAAAGGAAATCAACCTCAGGTTATTTGAACAATTGCAGTGGAAAATGACCAGTGGGATGCATGGAACAGTGATACAAACAAATGGCTAAATAATAGAGTAGTTAGGATGTAAAAATCTTTTCACTAGATGGCAGAGGAGAGAAGAGAAATAATGGCAAAGGATCTAGTGAAGGAAATGTGAAGGGATCATACAGAAGGTCTGAAGGAAATGAAGGACTTAGTCAGCAGAGTGGAGTGACTAACTACTCCCGTGAAAATTAATTTTCACAGAGAGGGTTGTGGGCCTATGTATTGGAGAGACTGCTGGGATGACTTGTAACAGGGAATCTCAACAGACATCCAAAATATGAATGCAGCTAGTAGAGTAAGAGTAAGAGTAATAGGGAGGTATGACTGGACGGAATGTAGAATGTTGAATCCACTTGTAAGGCATACACATTGTGCTTATTGGACTTGTTGTCTCCTTCTTAAGTCAAGCTTATTTGATACGGTGTGTGTAATTGTGCTGATTCCTTTGAGTTAAGTAACATTTGTACCAAATACCTGTCCCTTGTTTTCTCAAGAGAGTACATACTGCATCATTTAAAACTACATTTATGCTATTTTTGTGGCAAATCCTCCACTATTCTGTTTTCCTAGATTAAGCAGCATCCTTCTTTAGTGTTTGCTTTCAACGACAGAGGACAGCAGACTGACTGTTTTCTCCACAAAGGGTATCACCAAGTGTCTGCATTACTGATTAAAATTGTTGATTTCTGGACACAATGCCACTTTCTTCTGAAAACCAAAATAGAAACATCTGTCCGTTATGCTGCCCTATGTACTTATCAATCTGTAGACTGCCTGCTGATCTCCCAAGGTTTTTTTCTGCTTTGGTCACTTCCTTCACTTTCCTAACTCCACTCACCTTTGTAAAAGCCTGAGCTGAGGCTCCACATTTTGGTCATTCATCTGTATGCTGTATTCCTTTTATCACTTCTTTTCCTCTGATTTGATACAGACATCTTTTTACAAATATTCAGTATCAAGATTTCTGAAAATGCAGAAAACCACAAAGTACGAATGCTATTATTCATGTGGAAAGATGGAAGCATGGTTTTGAAATCATATGCACGAAGCCTACTTTGACAAATTTAGCACAACTGCATACCTTAAAGCATACCTCTCAAGTGTACCTCATTACGAGGAACGTACCTCATTTGGGGTCTTAAAAAGTTCATGTTCCTCAAAGTTCCTCAATGTTCCACATTGAAAGACTCTGTCACACATTCAGTGTTAGGAATTTATTTAAATGAAATCCATGATAAATAGAAACGAATCATATTAATTCATTAAAAGATCTTCTTTATAAGCAAAACCAACATATTTTAACCATTCTATGACCTTCCTAGTTGAAGTTGTTAATAAGCCATTAGTAATGTGTTCCACATTTTGCCCATTTGCTCCAAATTATGAGGGCTAGTGTTCCTCATTTTGGAGATGGAAGGTTGAGAGCTATGTCTTAAAGCTGTACAGCAGTGGGTGTAAACCTTTTTCAAAATCTACCTGCTCCATTCCTTCTAATTGTACAGTTCTCACAAATCATCAGCAACAATGTGAAAGACCTCTAAGACAAAGAGAAACAAGAATACACTTATTGCTTCTTCTGCTCCATTTCCAAAACTACAAGAGCCAGGATGAGCTCTGGCACTATAATAATGCTTCAGCACATTAAGGAAACCAAGCAGGAAATGACAGCAGGTATTAAACAATCAAACAAGAATATTACAGGAGCATATAAAATGATGCAAGAAGTATACTTAAATCAGTACACACAGCTATTCAAACTGAACACAGACATTACCAGTTTTTGTTAAACCTGCAGTAGAATGAGCATAGCATAGCGCATAGTACCATAAAAAAGTGGATGTTTGCAACACACCAGGAGATGCCAAATATTTAAGCACTGTATATGTTTCTCATTATTTTCAACCTTCATTATTACAAGAAAAACATTTTTCAATGTAGTCTAAGACTATATGAAATTCCTGGTGTAACTTTCTTGGCATTAAAACAAAGAGCATACACTGCACTGTCTATAGCTACTGTGCCTCTACAGCCACATGGAAATGTTCCTTCTAGAAGACACTGATACCATCATCTCCATATTGGGGGAAAAAAACTGTAAACTAGAGTTCTCAAACTTACATAGATATACAGTGGATGAAATGTGCATTATATATATATATATATATATATATATATATATATATATATATATATATGTATATGTATATATATATATATATATATATATATATATATATATATATATATATATATATGGGTCTACTTCTTTTTATCGAATCCACCTTTAAGTGAACCTCAGTTAACCGACACCATTTCAGTAAAAAAATCAGTATTCTGAAGCATCACTTTTACAAACTCCAAAGCACCAAAACAAAACAAAAAACAGTTGCAAAACAAATACAAAAGTAATACTTTTTGCAGGGGGGTAAGCCCCCCAGCACCCCCCACGCCCCCTGCAAATTAAATATACTAATACTGAGATTGCACTACAGTGACAACAAGGGTTGATTGCCCATTCATTACTGTAATGCGATCTCCTCCAAAAATCCATTAAGGCTTTTGCTAAATGGACCTTCAGAAAAGTGATACTTCAAAATACTGATTTTTCTCTGAATTACCTGAAGTTTGCTTAAAGGTGCAATTTTATATATATATATATATATATATATATATATATATATATATATATATGTGTGTGTGTGTGTGTGTGTGTGTGTGTGTGTATAAATGGTGAAGTTCTTCAAGTTAAATGCAATGACAGTCTCGAAAAAAAGGAGCTTAATTGTAACAACTTTTGCATTCTCTGCTGCTTTTTCAGTACACAGAACTGCACAAATCTAAATGTATTCTTTTGTTTGTCATTTGTTTACCGGGAAAGTCTGACTGTGCCAGAAAGTGTCCATTTTCAGTTGAGGTTCGGGGCGAAAACCTTCACAATCACAGTATTTCAAAAATCAAGTACAAATATTTTTCAACTACAAAATATTATGTTACATTACAAAACAGCAAGCACAAATATTTTAAATCACAAAGTATCATGTACTACAAAACATAAGAGTTAAAAAAATGCTGTAATGAGGAAAACAGAGCATATGTTTCATAGTAGAATGCAATGATAAACAATAACAGGAGGTGAAGAAAATACGCATCTGTTACATAGATTAGTATGTGATAAATGAGACATGAGATAATTCTAATAACATACTTAAAGAGATATTGGAGATTACATGATTAAAGACAGTGAGGTGAAACTGAGTGATGTCTTATTATGAGAGATGGTGTTCATGTTATGATTATAGGAGGAGGAAGGATGGAGAGAAGGGGGTTATAAGAAGAGTGCAGGTAGGGTGTCTTCAGCAAACTTAGGTGGGTAGGGAGGAAAGGTGTGCAGAGATGAATTAAATAAGGCAAGGTAGTGGGGAGAACAAAAATGAGTGGAATAGGAGGCTGGAGAGGATTGTGAAGTGTGACCTAGGATGAAGGGATGAGTGAACTATAATGAGTAAGTTCAGAAATGATTGGCACAGGAGCAGGTCGAATACTGTGTAAAGTATTCTTTTAGGGAGCATTTAAAAGTGGGTAGGTAAGAAATAATTCTGGTAGTTAGAGGGAAGGAGTTTCAATTTTTTTTTTTTTTTTTTTTTTTTTTGCTATGGAGTAACAGTATAGGCTTTGTCCAGGGGATTTATTCAGTTTATTTATGGTGGGAAGTTGTTGCAAACAATGTACCTTGGGATGAAACACCCAACTGACTGGTGCAGTCAAGGAAAGGAAGTTTGATCATGTATATGAGAGTAATTAAAAAGAAGGAAAATGGATGCTTATTCTGCTTGGATAGTCAGTTAATATTGATTTAACCTATAGATCAGTAACCATACATAGTACACACACAACTAGCTAAGAAGTCACATTTTCAAAGTCTTTTATGAAACCGTTCCCTAAATTTGCACTTGTTTCAATATTTTATTTTAACAAAACAGATGAAATAAGATATACTGATTTGTCACAATGAAAAAGAAAATCACATCAGTGAGAGTGATGGTGCTCATTAAAATGCTTTTGTTAAGATGCTTAACACCGGCTAGCCTTAACTGCAATTCTTGTGTAACCTTAAAGAACTGAAGCCAAACATACTACTTTTCAAAATAGGCTACAACAATTTCTTATATCTAAATGGTCACACACATGCTTCAGACCATCCCTCAGATCTAAACTTATTCACAATACATTTTACTGTCCTTTTTCTCTCCTTATAACACATCTTACTTTTCTTTTTTTATTTCTCCCATATATCTTATCTTCTGCACTAAATATGCACTGTCTAATATTCAACGTTCTTCTCATCACTGTTTCATTATTATTATTGGTTTTAATTCCTTTTTACTTTTATATTTTTTCCCTGTGGAGCTTTTGTACCCATGTCTCTGTTGAAAATGGCATTTTGCTTTGTCAACAAGTATAATAAATAAATAAACAAGCTGCTTTATGATAAAACACTATAGTAAAGTTTGATCTGACTGTATCATGCTGGATAATATTAAACTATATTTGTTTTATATAATACACATCTTACTGTTAGCTTAATACAAACTTATTCTTGTAATATATGTGGAATAGATTTAATTACTTCTAAAGCATACTTAGTGTATAGATAGATACAAATATAGATATAGATTATATAGATTTACAGATTATATATATATATATATATATATATATATATATATATATATATATGTGTGTGTGTGTGTATGTGTGTGTGTGTGTGTGTGTGTGTGTGTATGTGGATTCCTTTCACAAGCACAAACTTTCAAAACTTTGAACTATAAATTGTCAAGATACTTAACATCGTAGTTTTGAAACTTTTAACGTTTTGAAAGGAGATTATCATACAGCACACAATGGGATATTTACCATTTCCATCAGAGTAATGTGATTTCAGAGTTGGTATATTTATTTAGTGGGGGATGTGGGGGGCACAGGGTACCTTGCCCCTCTCCTAAAATGTAAAAAAAATATATATATATTTTTAGCTTTTCTTTTTTTTTTATTACAATTTTGAAGTTTCAAAACTTTAATCTTATGGTCTTGACCATTTGCATTTCGAAGTTTTGAAACTTCCAGCTTGTAAAGTGGATAAGTAGATATATATATATATATATATATATATATATATATATATATATATATATATATATATATATATATATATATATATATATATAGTTTATAAACAACACACATGGGACAATTCAGTTTGTTATTTGTTTGCTTGTCTGAATATACCATCAGTGACTTGGTTTATTTAATCAAATCACTGCTTCATCTAAATTTGTGCTGGTGAGGGTTGTATTAGTTTTGCTATTTTTTTCTACATCTTGGAGTCTATGAGTTTGTAGGTTTCCAGAGGTATGGGGGTGCCTTCTTCACATTTGAGCATAGGAGGCTTGACCCCTCCAAGAATATTACATTTTCTGGACTTTTTTTTATTTGGCTATGCTCTTAAATCACCATATATTTATGTTCTCCTTTGGGAAATTGCATTTTATTGAGTAAAGCTTTTAATTCTGTTTCTCACTGTTCCACAATATCATCTTTATTTTGTTGTTTGGTGTAGATGATATGTTTACTGGGGAAGGTTGGCCCCCGGATTCAGCAAGCCCTGCATGTTATGCAGAACTAGTGCAGGTGCTCCAGCAGGCAATATGCCTGCCGTGCAATCCAGGAATAAGCTGTAGGGACGTGCACGAGTGCTCCTGCCCTAGTCTTTCACTGAATTAAACCCTGTATTTAAATTACCCCATTTGCAGGTGAAATCCCTGCAAATGAGGTGAATTTGCGATCCAGGAAGCTGGAAGCTGGCCGTGCAGGACTATTGTAATTTGCAGAAATGTACTTGGCCAGTAACCCGAGTACATTTCTGCAAACTACAAAATGGAGCAATGTCAGCTCCAAATAAAGGGTGGATATTATGTAGAAAGCAAATTAAATAAAAAAAATCTACTTTTATTTTTTAAGTCGATCTCGGCTGTTTAAGAATAGGGCAGCTGCCCACAAACGGGATCGGGTGAAAAATTAAAAAAAAAAAACCCTAAAATAAGCATTCTAACCAAAATCACTATTTTGCCATTATACTCAATGGCAGGCAGAAGACAACATGACCAGTGAATAGTGGTTGTTAAGGGGGGAGGCTCAGTGTGGGACCTGTAACTATGCATCAGCAGGCAATCCTATGCAAATGAGGGGAATGATACTGAATCCCCCATCTCCCCTGCATGCTAGTCAGCACCCAACAGTGTAAGAGCAGGATTAGCTTGGTGCAAGCATAGGAGTTAGCTGACATCATGGGGGGGGGTGTCAAGCATACTGTAAGTGGATTGCAGCCCTGTGGCTTGGGTTTGCCCTTAGCTCAGCAGTGCTAAGCAAGGGTGTGTGTCTGCCTAGCACTCTTTACATTGCCTAAGCAGGTGTGCGTGCCACGCACCGGGTTTTAGAGGAAAAAAAAAGTAAATCAGGAAATAGCAGCTCTGTGCACAACTGAGCACTGTGTTTGCGTGGCCCAACCCTGGACTTAAACAGGAAGGCAGTGGGAAGGGAAAACAATAGTAGGAAGTTATTCAAGGAGAACTAGCATAGCTGGCAGGTGAAATGTATCAGAATCAGCCAATTACACAGGCAGCAGCCCAGCCCAGAACTCTACTATACACTATGCAAACACCTTTTCTCTGGTTTTCCCACATACTCTACACCACTGGTGTATACAAGCGGGGGAATTTTAACAAACAAAAACAATAAAATGATAGGGGCTGCAATAGCTATCATACAACAACATGTGGAAGAGGCTGAGGGTGGTGAGGATGAGAATTCTGTTGACCAACCCACAGTGATGAAATGTAGAAGAGTGTACAGACTCAGGGTAACCTACCAGGGGCTACATGAGCTGGAGACAGTGGAGTGCTATAGGGTGGACAGGGACCTCCTACAGCAAATTGTTGAGCTTTGCCGACCACTCCTCACACACAGAACTAACAGAGGGGAACCCATTCCAGTGGATACCAAGGTATGTGTAGGCCTAAGAATACTAGCTACAGGTACCTTCCAAAACCCAACTGGGGATATCATGGGGATCTCACAGACATCAGCATCAAGGGTACTCCATCAGTTCCTGGATGCCATGTCAGCACATGTCGGTGAGCGCGTATATTTCCACAACACCCATGAGGCATTGGCCAGCAATATGCATCTCTTCCACCAAATAGCAGAAATCCCTGAGGTAGTTAGTGCTATAGAGTGCATGGGCATATGCATCAAAGCACCAGCTGGTGAGTGGGGTAGGGTCTACATCAACCACAAGGGCTTCCCCTCCATCAACTGCCAAGTCATGTGTGATGCTCAGGACATAATAATGAATGTGTGTGCTGGCTGCCCTGGAAGCTATCACGATTCTCACATCTGGCATCTGAAACAGCTATACCAGAGATTTGCCAATGGGGACATCCCTTACGGTCACCTAGTGGGGGATGCTGGTTACGCACTGGAGCCATGGCTGATGACACCCATCAGAAATGCACACACACCTGAACAAGAACTCCATAATGAGGCACACACACAGACCATAATTATAATAGAGCATGTGTTTGGGATGCTCAAGTCACAGATCCGGTGCCTGGTCACATCCAGTGGAGCCTTGCAGTGCTCGTCAGCTGCATGTACTCAGATGTTCATTATATGTGCCATGCTACACAATATGATCCTGTGGAAACAGCTGCAGCAGGAACAGCACGGGGCAGGGCCAAACAGCCCCCCACCATTGCCAAGGCCTGCACAGGCACAGAGTGACTTGGAGGAGGAACAACCTGAGCCTGCCCCAAAAGGCAGAAGGAGGCATGCCCAGTATGCTCTGGACTTGGCAAAGAGGCAACAAATAGCACATACACTGACACAGGAGAGACCCACGGAATAACACCTCTCTCTGAATCGCACATACAGTAAAAGGGATGCCAAACATGACACTACTTGTACTCAACCATGAGAAGGGAGTGTACTATGTGCATCCAACATAGGCAGCCCTCCAACACCATCCTCAAAACTTGCGCACCCACAAGGTAAGTCACTCTCCTTACCAATTGCTGAATGGAGTAGTATGTGTTGTTACCTGTATCTATGGTGTGGATGTGAGCATGCAAGGGAATCGGGTGGCTGAATGGGATGCCAGCAGATAGTAGACACCTATAGTGGCAGCATGAGATCTGCAACAAATACTGGTGGCACTATAGCAGCCAGTACTACACAAAACCCACTGCAGGAAATGTGCTGGGCCACATGTGTGTCCATATGACACATGCATGCCAGTCAGGGAGGTTCACATACCAAACAACAGTCTCAACCAGCAGGACAGGTATAGACAAACACAAACAAAGACTGTGCTAAGGCCTCTGATTGCTGCCTATGGGTAACGCACCTCCAGGCCTACACAGACACACTACATTAGGTCAGGCAGTTGGATATTAGTTCTGAAGGGTAGGAAGTCAGAAACTAATATATAGGTCAATCAAACCTAAGACCTATAGTACGCTGATGTGCCTCTAGTTAGCATGATAGGTCAGAAAACAGAATGAAATGGAGTACTTGACATACCAGTGCAGTCATAGCAAATGTGTACAAGTGTCAGGTGTGCTCCCCCCAATCCTATGTAACAATGTAGAAATGGTCAGGTGTGCTCCCCCCAAAAAAAAATCCTATGTAGACATGTAGTAACAGTCAGGTGTGCCCCACAATCCTATGTAGACATGTAGTAAGAGTCAGGTGTGCCCCCCCAATCCTATTTAGAAATGTAGTAATATGTATTTGTAGGTATAATACCAGTGGAGCACAGATGCCTAGAGGTGGCCAAGGTAGCAGAATAGATTGCAGCATTTGTACTATATACAGGCATTTGTGTGTTAGGTCGGTGTGTGTTTCATATTGTGTGAGAGTGGTCAGTATGTATGCATGTTGAGGTTTGACCTGATGGCCATTGCCCACTAATGCTGATGACAGGACCAAGTTGTCACAACTGCAGTGCCAAAGACAATTCCCCCCAGTATAACATATGCTAGTAGTAAGCCATTGTAAATGTTTGGTGGTAATATGTGTCACCATCTGAAAGATGGACATGGCATTGCTGTTGGGCTAGATATACAAGCATTACATAGGGAAAAGTACCCCAGACATACAGTATCTAATGTGTAACCATGAAATGGACACACTCTTGGAATTGTACATACAGGTATGCATCACATTATCTGGGCCTGTAGTAGGGAATACCAGTATCGTCTGGCCGAACACTTGCAGATCACAAAGGTGATAGGACTGATGCATTTGGAAACAGCTGATGTAGCTGCACATGTTAGCATAACTGGAATGCCCCATGCATTTCTGTGAGTCAGATGCCAGTAGTGCAAAAAGCATGCATGCACTCAGCTCACCCAAACACCACCCACATGTACCTCTCTGGTCTTATCCCTGCTGTTGGGAATGGGTACAATATGCCCACCTGTGTATGGCAATAGCAAAAGAAAGCAGCATGTAGTGCAGGTGTCCCATGCAGGTGTGTCCCTAGCTGTAAGTAGCACCCTGCCAGCATCCGCACCACCTGATCAATGCTAATAGAAGGCATTGGCATGAACACCTAACACATCTACCCTGTCACCCCAGGAGAATATACTGTATGGCGGCCTGGGACTGTAGCACTGACAGAATGCAAAGACCTGATACAGCTGGACTGCATCACCACCAAATAGTCTACAGGCCTCTGACAAAGGCCTGTGTCTCACACGTACTGCCAATGCATGTTATGTCATGGACACCCAAATAACATAACACACTCCACATAAGCCATATGCAATGCCATGTGGACAGACCACAGTAACATGTCCACCATGTCCCACTGCATGAACTGTGGACCAGCACAAAAACCCAGCTGTGATGAGGTGATAACCTTAGGGAAAGTATCAGAGAATTTATGCATAATGTTTGGAAGAGGATAGAATAACAGGGGGGCGGTGGGACATGGGCAGTATGGAATGTGCAAGGTCTGACACACAGCCGTGTGCACATACTATCCCTGGCTGCAAACACATAAATGGGTGGCTACAAACCTGCCCGTACACCACAATAGGGGTAATGTCCAGACTTATGACCCCTGCCTCTGGGTAAACAGTGTGAATCTGAGCAGCTGTGAGGTATTCCCACAGCAAGATAAGGCCATACTGTCATGTTGATGGATGTACAAGTATGAGATCCTCTGCCAGCACTGTACCAAGGTGCTGAACTGGATACATAGACCCAGCAGCAAGTGTCTGCAGCTCCCTCTCCAGAATGGCATAACTTTCCATGAATATGTAGGTATTTCACCACAACACTGGACACAGCTGCATTCACCCTTGTTCCCCAGGACATCACTGTGAGCAAGAATGTCCACCTGACAATACTTGAGGACATAAAATATCACAATATATAACAGTACCCATGTCTAAATATCTTTGCTAATACCAGTACCATGTAGCAGAACCAGCACAGACACAATCACCTACAGTACACACTATCCCTTGCACAGTTTGACCCCATATTGCCAAATGATCTATGGATATCCTGCAGAAACAGTTTGCTACCTGTAGGTATACAACACAAATGTCTGCACTGGAGTACAAACTACCTGGAATGGATCCACACATTCAATTCAGAGGGTCTATGTCAAAACAATGAAAAGAATAAATATTGACCACTCGGATGAGCGAAAATGCATATAATTCACATCGATGCTGTGAGATTGTAGTACAGTGAAGATTGGAAAATTTGCCCTTTCCTTACTGTAGTGCGATCTCGGAGTTGGAATATATTTTTAAGGGGGGGTGTGGGGGGTGCAGCCCCCCACAATAGTGATTTCAATCGTATGTGTTTTCCCTTATCCGAGCGTTCGATATTTATTCTTTTCATTGTTTTGACATAGACCCAATTCAGCAGGGCATACTGGGCATGCTCACACACTTAGAGAAATGAAGGCAATACCAGACAACAACATACTGAAAGGTCATATGGGGCATGCTCACACACATAAACAAATTAAGCCCATGTCTGTAAACAACAGTGGACCATACATATGTGACAGTTACAGGTGTTAGTGCATACACTCCTCAGTATGCACCAGTCATGCTTTGCACACATATTGGATAGGAATACAGACATATATCCAAGAACAACACACTATACTATGCCAAAAGTAGACATACATAGATGTGTGGAAGAGAGTGACAGTGACAAAGAGCCTTCCATCATGAGGCCTGTTCCACCCAGCACACAGCCAAATGGCTACAACCACATGATGTGTAAATGTCATTCACTGTGGAAATTAGCCACTGGTATCCATCATCATTACAGACTCTGTGGTGCAAGTGCTAGCTCTGAAACATGACTGTACAAGATAGTAGTCATTTAGCAGTTGTATACATGTACCTGTGGAATATAAACCTGAGTGTGCCTGTGTGTAGTGTGTCAACCTATAGATGAATGGGTTATGGCTCATGCACACACACACTGCCCTCCCCATAGCCCTACCGTGACAAGCCTGCTGATGTCATCCACTTTGAAATACACCTTTGGGAATGAAGTATCCCAATAATCTCTGTGATATGTCCAAAAACTGCATAACGCGGTAGTGCAATAATCTAGTTAGGTAGGAGTTCTAATCCCAGACATAGCAATTGTCGCTGTGTGTGTGTCTCTGTCTGTGTAGGGAGCAATGCTTTTTAGGCTAGCCACATGCACTACAATTCAAATGCCCCACTTTGGCAAGGCTGCTGATGTCATTCACTGTGAAATACACCTTTGGGAAAGGTGTAGCTCAGTAATTTCCATGGTATATCCTATAACTGTGTAATGCTGTAGTGCTAGTTAGGGAGGAGTGTTAATCCCAGACATGACACCTTTGTGTGTGTGTCTCTGTTTGTGTAGGGAACAATGTTTTTTAGGCTAGTCACACTCACTACAATTCAAATGCCCTACTTTGGCAAGGCTGCTGAGTTATTCACTGTGAAATACACCTTTGGGAAAGGTGTAGCCCAGTAATCTCCTTGGTGCTTCCTATAACTGTGTAATTCTGTCATGTGATAAACTAATTAATAGCAGTTTTAATCCCAGAAATGGCAACTGTGTGTGTGTGTGTGTGTGTGTGTGTGTGTGTGTGTGTGTGTGTGTGTGTGTGTGTGTGTGTGTGTGTGTTTGTCTGTGCAAGGATCAATGCTTTTTAGGCTAGTCACACTCACTACAACTCAAATGCCCTACTTTGACAAGCCTGCTGATGCCATTCACTGTGAAATACACCTTTGGGGATGGTGTAGACCAATAATCGCTGTGCCACGTCCTATAACTGCATAATGCTGCAAATATGATAAACTAATTAGGTAGGAGTTCTAATCCCAGACATGGCAACTGTGTTTGTGTGTATGTGTGTGCCCCTGTCTGTGTAGGGGGCAATGCTTTTTAGGCTCGTCACACTCACTACAATACAAATGCCCTACTTTGACAAGCCTGCTGATGTCTTTCACTGTAAAATACACCTTTGGGAAAGAAGGAGCCCAGTCATCTCTGTAACATGTCCTATAACAGTGTTTTGCTGTAGCGTGATAAACTAGTTAGGTAGGAGTTCTACTCCCAGACATGGCAACTGTGTATATCTCTGTATGCGTAGGGACAATGCTTTTTTGGCTAGTCACACTCACTACAATTCAAATGCCCTACTTTGGCAAGCCTGCTGATGTCATTCAATGTGAAATACACCTTTGGGAAAGAAAGAGCCCAGTAATCTCCGTGGTGTGCTCTATAACAGTGTTATGCTGTAGTGTGATATAATACTTTGGCAGGGGTTCTATTCCAACACATGGCAAGTGTGGATGTTTGTGTGTATATTTCTTGGTCTGTGTATGCCGCAATGCTTTTTAAGTTAGTCACAATCACTACAAAAAATGCCCTATTTTGCCAAGGCTGCTGATGTCATTCACTGTGAATTACACCTTTGTGAAAGAAGTAGTACAGTAATCTCTGTGGTGCATCCTATAACAGCGTAATGCTGTCGAGTGATATAATGCGGAGTTCTATTCCCACACATGCCAAGTGTGGATGTTTGTGTGTGTGTGTTTCTTTATCTGTGTAGGGAGCAATGCTTTTTAGGCTAGTCATACTCACTACAATTCAAGTGCCCTGATTTGGCAAGCCTGCTGATGTCATTCACTATGAAATACACTTTTGGAAAAAAAGCAGCCCAGTATTCTCTGTGGAGTGTCCTATAACTGCGTAATGTTGTACTGTGATTTTGTACTTTGGTAGGAGTTCTATTACCAAACATAGCAGGTGTGGATGTTTGTGTATGTGTTTCTTTGTCTGTGTAGGGAGCAATAATTTTTAGGCTAGTCACACTCATTACAATTCAAATGCCCTACTTTGCAAGCCTGCTGATGTCAATCACTGTGTAATACCCCTTTGGGGAAAACATACTCCAGTAATCTCTGTGGCACATCCTATAACTGTGTAATGCTGTAGTGTAATAAACTAGTTAGATAGGAATTCTATTCCCAGACATGGCAGGTATGTGTGTCTGTGTTTGTCATTCGTATCCTGTGTGGAGGTAGCTGCGAGTGTGTAACAACTAGATTCATTGTGGAGTGGATTTTGCAAACTTCTTATATGGTGGCCCTATTATATGTCACAATGTCCACCTTGCAAGGATAAGAGATGTGAAATAGTTGAGAGGCTGGGGTGGCAATCCATACCCTTACATGTGACATCAAGGCCTGGTGAACAAAGTTATCAACCCTTGTATTACACAGAGAACACTCTCAACCCATGTCTCATATACAAACATACTTGCCTAGGCAACAGCCAGTATGTTGGCAGTACCCTGGATATTGCCCACAGATAGTAACCATGGTGTGATTACAGTGGACTATAGAGGGCATGGCACCCTGTCCATTGGTACAATATGCACATACATGCAGACAGTGTGCCTTCACTCTGTTCCCCACTGGATGCCTGCAACACCTGTGGTGCCATCAAATGTGACCCACAAAGGACATATCATGCCTTATACACATACGCTGTATGGACAGATGCCACTGACACCAGGGAATACCTGTATCATGCTATCAATGTAGGTGCAGGGTCAACCTGCTGTCCATTAGCTGTTCCCAGCACATGAGGCCAGGACAGGCACATCTGATGATAACAATCTGTGTACCAACATGGGCCAGACACCCAAGGTACAGTTCCACATGTCACTGTACATGCATGTGGGATGTGTGTACACCCCAGACAGTGTCCGTGTCATGCACTAAATAGCACATACATGGCAAGCACTGCATAGCAATGGCCACACACAATAGTTACCCAGGTGACTGGATGGTGAATACAATGCCCACCTGTGTGGGCCAATCCAGAACTACACCCCTGAGCCACACTGCAGACAATTGTCATGTGACCTGATGCCAAGGTGTACCCTTCACCTAGCCTTGTATAGCCTTCTGGCATAGACAACTGCTACACACCCATGAAGCAATGCACACATGCATGTCAGTACTGGCACACTGTGTCTGTGTGTGTGTGTGTGTGTGTGTGTGTGTGTGTGTGTGTGTGTGTGTGTGTGTGTGTGTGGTGTATGATGTTTTTGACCACATTCGCACTCAGTACAACCTCCATTGGCATACTGAAGCATGCTGTCTGATGTCAGACATCTTCACATACCCTTTGCCCGTATAACCTCCTGATAACCCCTGCGGTGCATTTGATACCTGCACAGTACTGTATTGTGGCAAACTAGTTAGTTAGGAAGTGTATTACTGACCCTGCCAAGTGTGTCAATGTGAGTGAGTCCCTGAGAGAGTGTGGCTGTGTTGACTCTGACACCTGTTCATTTGAACGGACACGTGTACTACACCTACAGTATTGCTACCATATTACTGTTGTAGATGTTTCTCACTATCAGATATTCCTTTGGGAAGCTTCCCAGCATGTAATCTATGTGGTGCATGCAATAACTGCATAGATATGTGATAGCAATACATAGTCATTTAGGGGGTTGATGACTTGTACTGGTAGGTGTGTGATGCAAACATGCGTAGGTTTTACTTACTCACCCCTTCCCTGACTTACTTTGTCTCTGTCTGCCTCTCTCACTCCATCTCTGGTGGACGTGGATGTGGAGAACTACACCTGCTTTGCTTAGGCAAAAGCATTTGTTTTGTAAGTGATGTTCATGATCAGCTGATAGCCTCTGCATGAATTGCAGCCCTCCTTTAGCTGATTGCATGGGGAACAGCTGTGGTAACATTCCCATAGCCAATTACATGGAAACACACTCCAATATCTAGGAACATCATGTTGATGTTGGGCCTTTCATTCAGTGTGAGCAGGACCTAGATCTGGTGTTTGGCAAGCAACATCACAGATGGATTAGGGATTTACCTCTAACAACATACACTGTGGAAACAGGCCAACACACAAGAGGGGAATGTACCTGACATTACTACAGAATGTAAGTGCTGTTATTCTGAATTTGGAGCAATGTCGGTTTAACAGTGTGTGTGTAGATATGGCTGGTCTACATGTTTTAATACCTGTCATGACAGTGCTATGTTTTTGAGGAAACCCTCACCTGTAGGGTCATCTGCAGACTGGGCAGTGTGTGATGCCTTTTATTTCTTGTGTTACTCACACAGCACCTATCTGAAAACTGCAGAAGCATAGTGTGAGGATTGCAGTCAGTACATGGTGGCAGCCATGAGAGTTACTGACTTCATATCCCTCATAGAACATATGTCACTACAAACCCTTTTACAACAGTAAATGTATGAGGTTGTCACAGCAACTTGTCAATATTGGCCCTGTATTTGTGCCTCCAGCCACAACTCTGTCAACCTTTGTACATATGTCATGCAGTAAGAGGTGCATATGTTCTGTATACCATTATTTATTGACATCATATCTGATAACAAGCCAGTGAGATATCAGACTGCTACACATGTTATGTATAGTAGGGGGTATATCTGAGGACATAACCTGGGCATTCTGTGGTTGTGTGTACAGTACTGAGGTCTGTGTACTTATGGTGATTGTCGATAGTGTGTGTATTGTGAATATGTACCTTGGCCTGTGTACAGACTGTGGTAGATGTCATTGTTCTTGATCCTGTTCTATCTGATGTTACATGCTGCTCAAGTGTATGTTACCCTATCAGCTTGCATATTTGTAGGGCCAAGCACACGCATGTTCTATACCACTGACAGGCATCGGAAAACACTGTGTAGTGGCCCAGTATATGTAGGGTTAGTGTGTGAGTGGCACATATGAGGATGGTGTTGATCGGATAGTCCATATACTGTAATATTAAGCAAACTTACTATATGTGGCTGTGGCTGTGTTCACATTGGTTGTGGTTATGCACTTTCACACAGGTGTTTGTTACTCTGTGCTGTGACATGCCTATAGAGCCTGCTATATATGCAGGTACATGTGTATTCCCCCATAAGAAATGTAGGCCAGTGTTGTGGCAGTCTGCCTGTAGCCTGCACAGTGCTTTGTTACATGCCTAGCAGCTTAGTGTACTTACCCAGTGTGATGTTATGTCCAGATACTTGCCAGATGTACTGCTGCCGGGCTACCATAAAAGTCATGTATTTCTGGCAAAGATGTATGTCACTAACTAGTAGGTAGTATGTTGCCATGTCACCTCTGTAGCAGCAGTTATTCTGTGTCAGGATATACAGGGGTGTGTGAATGCATAACCTATGGGGGCAAATGTATACCAGTATTTACGTGATATACCCATCTACATGGCTGTTAACATCCACATTGTCAGGCTTGGTCCACATGCCTTTCACTAAGGGGTTCTGTGTATATTTCTGGACTGACCAGAGTATGTCAGACTGTCCACATTTGTTGGCTCTATCTCTGCTGTAGTTTACAGGATCATTACTGTGCTAGCAGTGGTACTGTACTATGACATCATTAGGATGTCTGTCAGTAGCCAGTGGCGCACATGCTAAAAGCAGATGTGACCTCCCACACACAACATGTCTGTTAAGTCAATGTCTATTACAGTAGCAACAGTCTACATATATACCTGCAATACATACCTGACATCCCCTTGCACTTAGCATATGGGACTATTAGGGCTGAGATAGGACTCTACTCCATGTTCTGGACATATGGTGAACATATATGTATATATAATTATCTATATATCTATAGAGATATATACACATATACATATTGACATACATAAGCTGATATGTATATGTACAGATATATAACTATGTATATATATATATATATATATATATATATATATATATACATACATACATATAAACACTCAGATATATACATATACACAGCAATATATGTCTACACATATACAGATAGAGATACATATGCATATATACTTATGGATATCTACATATATATTGACAGTAATAGGTATATCAGAATAGATATGTATGCACATACAGATATCTACATATATATCTACACAAATAGGCATATTTGTACACATAAGATGTGCATACATATATAGCTATATATACATATATCTATAGATACACGAACACACACACACACACACACACACACACACACACACACACACACACACACATATATATATATATATATATATATATATATATATATATGTACACACATATACGAAGAGATCTACACATGGCCATATATATGATGCACTATACAGATGTGTATACAGACATATGCATTAGTATACATGTAGACATATATCAACATATTATATATATATATATATATATATATATATATATATATATATATATTTGTATATGTGTATATATATATATATATATATACACATATACATATTCCTGTTATGTGTAAACCTCATGGTTGTGTATACCCTCCCAAATATAACTCACA
Organism: Protopterus annectens; assembly: GCF_019279795.1. NCBI lineage: Eukaryota > Metazoa > Chordata > Ceratodontiformes > Protopteridae > Protopterus > Protopterus annectens. Next base: position 313,976,460 of record NC_056734.1, read on the forward strand.
GTATGTATCTGATAAGTGTACATTATGATAAAACAGCATATATGATGCAACAGTCATATTTATAGCAAGTACTACACAATTGTGGAAGTAAAGGCAATTGTTCAAAACCAATCAATATATGTATTGACAGATATATTGGAAAAACAGCAGCTGTCTTCACAGTGGTCATGGTGTAGTGGTTAAGTGTTGTGACTATAGTGTACAGGGTCCTGGGTTCAATCGCTGTTCATTTTTTTTCTGGGCAGAACAAGGGTTGTTGGATACAGAGTGGTTAAGGCAGTTTTGAGCAGCTTTAAGAGAGTTTGCTCAGGTTTGCACGAAGTTAAGTGGTGCTAAGCTATGGGTAAACATACCGGCACTTATACAGTGTAGGCTTCGCTTACCAGTGCGCATATCAGCTTATCTGTTATATTGCAGCAATGTTGATACCTGCTAAGCATGGTTTAGCCCTGGTAACCAGTTCACACCATCCAGTCTGATAACATAGCAAGGAAATGACATATGCAATAAGCGTATGTAATTCCATGTACAATACAAGCACCTATGTGCTGTCATTACATTAGCAATGGGTGTGAGTGTCATATCTGGGATACAGATGTACATAAGGCCTGTACAGCACTGTTATCCATGTGAATGTGTTACATACTGGGGTAGTAGCCCAGGGTACGTGTTGTCACACTGGCATGTAGTGTATCATGGCAGTATTTCTGTTGACAGTGCTTACCCAGGCAAGAATAGAGTGCTAAATGTAGTACTGACAACAGGCACACCTGCAGGCATAGCTGGACTCTGAGGCCTCCCTGTTGTATCCCTGATGTGTGAGATGTGCCTCAGTATATAACCTCTACTGGATAATGATCCATGTGGAATGTAACTGTAGACTACTGTCTGTTCAGCACATGTTAGTGTGGGCTTCTGACATGTAGTTATGGCATACATTTTGTTGTCAAACTTCTGTCAACACATTCATCCTACTGCATAGCTACTTGCCAAGCTGATGACTGTTAGTCGCTGTACAGATGTGCAGATGGCAGGTGTCCAGTTGGGATATGTACAGACAACCTATGCTTGATTGATACTGACATGTTTGCCCAACTGTGTAATCACTGGCACAAATAGGAGACAACACCCTGCATGCACCACTTGCCATGGGTACCTCCACTACACTACCACAGTCAACAGAACATGCCTGGGTACAGGTCTCCATCACAGACCCTAACCATGTGTTGTAATGCATGTTGCATACATGACAACTTGATCACCTTAGTGGCCATGTGTAGGAGGCACCCAGAGGATTGGCTGATGCATGTCACTCTCACCCTGAGGGTCAACACAGTTGTGTCTATCAATAGAATGCCTGCTGCCACATGGCAGGTGTCAGGATACCACTGTACACACATCCCCTACACAACCCATCTCTCCATGGATAAGAGCTAGGTACACAGCTATGACCACCTGCAGTGATGCACCCAAGTAATGGCACATGTGTATGTGTGCATTACTGAATATAGCAGTGTCTGTGTGTTAGCACACCGGTACTTGGGAATTCCATGAGGGCCTTCACAACCACCACAATACCCATTGCCATAGTCAGTTGTAGCTGCTGCTGTATGGGACATTACATGTACCCTGTTACTCTCCTCTCCATACTGGCTACATGAGCCTTGCAGTACCAGCACAACAGTGTTGTACAAATGGGGTGATTGGCATGGGATATCCATTGAGTTCTTGCAAGTGTATGTCTGCATGTCTGTATATCTGTAGGGTACAGCATTCTGAGGCCACATACTCCTATTACAATACCCATTGCCACACAGTAGTACATATAGTGTTGTTGCTGCCCATAGGTGAGGCATGACAATGCAACACCCTACTATGCCTGTGGCATGTGCATTAGATGCATATCCCTGTAGTACCACTATTGGGATATACAATGGGATGTATTGCAGTAGTGGGCAATGTGTGATGGTGGGTATATCAGAGTGCCATGATGGGTTTCAGGGAGTACAATATCCACTGAGGGATGTGGGTGCTGTGTACACTGTCATTACACCAAGGTACACCCGGTATATGTTCCATGTATTACTATATGGTTACCACTGTCACCATCAACCATACAGGTAACTGATACCACAATCCAGACCAGTTATGCATGTGCTGTGTGCAGCCTACCTGTAACACATTGGACACACGGTCAAAATAGTTAGCAGCGATAGGCCTAGGTCTCTCGGACGTGTGTCTGCCTGTTATGTGTCTGTTAATGTGTATATGAAGGTATGTCACACTATGTATTGTCCATATACACCCATTACATCCTCCATTAGCATACTGTACATGTCTGGGGATGTTCTGCATATAACATGTAACCTGGAACACACCTCACCCTAGACCCTCCTCGTGCTGACACATGTGCAATTACAACACAAATGGATAACATTATAGAGACCACAATCAACCAGTGTTACTAACAGCTATAATGCATCATTGCTGGATGGCTACAATACCTGACATATATGCATTGAACTTTACTCCTGACAACATATTACACTGCAGTATTTTGGTACACTGTAGTACAGTCACTGTGTGCATCAGAACCATATTAGCCTGTCCCTGCATCGATGTTATGCATGATAGGGATGTGGCACAGGTATCATCATATGCACTGGGTGTGTGGTTGGTTAGCCAGAGGCTGAAAGTGGGCCATACATTTGACACCATGTGTGTGGGTGACGGGTGTAATGAGGTGAACTTGGTGTGGTGACGTGGTGTGTGTAGGTATGGGGTTGCCCTAGGTGTGTTTGTATAGTGTGTGGGTATGCATGCACACAGTTCTGCCATGTGGCTGCCCTACACAGGTGTTTATGGACAGCTGCAGACTATACCTGGCAGAGTGGGTAGTTCACTGCCTCCAGCCATGGACATCTAGACTGTGCCTGCCAGGGGTTCCATGGGCATGTCCAAGTACAGACCTCGATGTGCTACTCTCTTCTGATGATGACAGATGTCATCTGGAACCAGGTCCCTCCTGGGACTGGCCGGGACCACATGCTTGTAGCCTGCTGTGGTGTGATGTGGACAGTGCCCCCCCACAGTGCCAGGGCTGGTACTGCCACTACTGGTGCCCCTTGGTATCCTAGCATGTCCATATTGACTGCCAGCTGTTGGAGTTGCTGGCCTATGTCCATGTGGCCGTCATCGCACTCCCATCACACGTTCAAGCACGGACAAACCACGGTTGATGAGGGCCATCATCTCACCAGACCATCTATCCATGAGCTCGGTATAAGCACGGATGGCACCAGACAGTTCACGGAAGTTGTTGCTTGCAGATATAAGAGCAGCCCTCTGCAGCATCAGGCCCTATCTGGTGTAACATTCCGTATGTGCCTGTACCGCCATGACAGCCTGAAACATGCACCTGCTGGTACCAGTTGTGTTGTGTCTGCCAGGGGCATGATGACCAGTGGCCGTACCATGAACACCCTGGGATATCTGCCTATGTGATGCCCTGCCAGACATCTGGCTATGGCTGCTGTGACCATACACAATAGGCATGGTTACCACACTCTCCTGTGCACTGCCATCAAATGCCAGTTGTCCCTCCGATATGTCCACTGGTGATGGGGTATGTATAGGCACTGAAACTGTGTGCGGGGTTGGGGTGGCTAAAAGGGAGATGTCAAATGATGGCATTGTTTCAGCCCCTGATAACCCCACCTATGCCTCAACTGTATTATCATTATCTTCGGTGTCTGTATGAACACCAACATCAGATTGCATGCGGGAGGGACCCTGACCCACCTCGCCACCTGTAAGGGAAAACAATAAACACACTTTAAGACTTGTACAGCATTGTATAACAGTACACACATACACACACACAAACACACACACACACACACACACACACACACACACACACACACACACACACACACACACACACACACACACACCACCTTAATACCTACCTGTCAGTGACTTTAGACAGTCCCACATATATTCCTATGCGTTCTCCATCCTGCATCACACTTGGTAACATACACTCATTAATACCACTCATTAATGTATCATTCCTCTAAATGCCTAGACAAGTGATTACAACACAAGACCTGTTACTCCATTATGTCCCTGACCTGAGTGGAATTGTTTTACATGTTCTCACTGTTGTCATTCAATGTTCACCCTGTATGTCCGGACATCATGAGTATGGCCCCTATATGTGAGGGGCTACTATGTTCACTCCATAATATCACACACTGGAGTGTCATGTGTATGTATTGGTCAGTACATGCCAGATAAGCTGCTCAATAAGCCTATCACGTGACAACTGTAATATATGGATACACTCCATGGTTTTGTCTAGTAATTCCCCAATGCATCTGTAGTGCTGCATACATGGGTTGTCAGTCACCTCTCTGCTGAATGCGATATTAAGGGTATACCTGATGTCTACTTTCCCTCTCAATGTCTGTTACATGCTACAGACCTTATTATACTATCAGTTGTCCTATGATTACATACATGACAAGTATCCCTGGTGTGTCATGTGTCAGCAATCCATGTCCATGTACTGCACGATCGCAAAGGGAAGTACTGCTGTATGAACAACCCCACAATCACACATGTGCATACATGGACATCCACACAAGCACACACACATGCAAACATGCATCCTACATGCATCAACTTCCCTCCACTTCACCAGAATGACCCTACAGACAAACTAACCACCCACTGAGACACAAACACACACATACAGGAGAGATTGCACAATGATAGTACACACAGTCCTCCTATTACCCATCTGTCAACATGCATAACATATGGCACACAACAGCATGCAGTGCAGCTATAGTCAATCCATGCTAGCAACAGTATACATGTGTGTGATGTATGTGCTGTGTTACTAGGTGATACCCCTTCCCCTGGATACCACTGCATCAATGTACACGGTATTGCTGTGCATCTGTTCTGCACCATGACATGTACTGTGCACCACACCTCATAGGTGTACAACCTATCGCTGAATGTGTAGCACTGTGTCAGTTATGTCAGCTTTAATCCTCACAGTCCCTATGTTTTTCAGAAATACATACCTGGGATGATATGTAGACAGATGTCATTTGTGAATGTCTGATGTCTGGTTTACAGCTCTCAACATCAGCGGACCATGTATGACCAATCCAATACTATTACACTGACAACCGTCAGAGCATACCGTGGCTATGGATATTGTACACACCCTTATTGATATAACCTTCCTTGATCTGCCATGGGATTACATCACCACATATATTAACAGTACATGAGCCCAATATGTGACATATGTCCTGTGCATTCACATGCAGTGTCTATGGAATGTGTAGCTGTGCTGATGCTGACCGCAATGCATACACACCATGTGTGCAAATGTGTGCAGACCATTATCATGATGGTTTGTTACACCTATTGTTATGTGTACTATGGCAGTCACTACTCCTGGCAGGTGTATACTAGCATGGGCCATCTGCATTTGCCAGTGTATGTTCAGTCTGCCCTACACTTGCCCCCTAATCTTCATGATTGCAAGTTCTACTCATATGCACATCCCTTGGTGTTCACACACTGCCGTCACTATTGCTTTGGGGGTAGGGTTACATCTGCCACAGTTCCTGAACCTGACTGTGTGCAGATACAGTCATTCTTAGCATCCTTAGGATCCCTGCTGCAGTGCACTGGTGTGTCATGCTGATTTCGGCCACCTTCAGGCTTTTTGCAGATGCTTGAGTAAGGCCTATACATGTGTGTCAGTTTGCAGTGTCCCATACACTAACCACATTTTACAGCCTAGTCCCAGCTGATAATGTGGACCACAGTAATATATTATGCCATAGTGTAACTCTAAAATAGTTGCCATTGTGCTACTGGTATATATACACTGGTGTTGCACTGTATATGGATGATGTAGGCCATGTCTCCCACCATTACGTTACTCCCTGTGGACACATTCCACAATGACAGGATGTTAGTTATCTTGCAGGTGTCTGATGTACCTTTCCAATACCCCATCATGGTCACCACTGTGATGCCATGCATTTAACAGCAACAATATGTGCACATGTACAGCATGCATTCTGGGTAGGTGTGTTAGATGTGTGCATGGAATATACCATAGCCATTACATGTAGGTGTATTGGCAAGCATCAACATAAACCATACTCACCAGCTACAGGCTGCTGCCTTGGTGATATACCGGAGGGACCTACATAAGAGGGTGAGAGATGCAAAGTCAGTGGCCACACCTGTGGAATTGCTACAGGGTGGGTGCAGCATTACAATACATCAACATTACATGTTCACAATACTACCATGTATGCACATCTGTTTATCACTAACATGCAGCAACAAACTATATCTATGACATGTCATATATGCATGATATACATAGATATACATATATATATATATATATATAAATATATATATATAACTATATATGTATATATATATATATATATATATATATATATATATATATATATATATATACACATATACATACCTATATATAGGATACATTCAGACATTGGGTCCACTATCTCACAACACTTTCCTGCACAGCTGCACTGTTCTGCTTGCTACAACACAGAAAGGTGCCACAGATGGACACAGCCTAACATTAGGGGGTATATGTAGGGCCAGCTTGCACGTAACCCTGTTACACACCTATGGCATTCCAGCATGCTACAATACAGGTCAACCTGAGTATCCTGCAAGTGGTGAGTTGTGGAACCCACGTGTCCATCATTATGGCATTACTTCCACCACCAGCTATTGGCCAAAGTAATATACATGCTTCCCATTACACAACACACACTATGATGCACATGATCAGGTGATGACCTCTGCACAAATCTGTTTCCTCCACTTGCTACCTGTATGCAGCATGCTGTGTAGTACTTCCAATTAGCACTGTCATGGCAACCCACTACTATAAATCCCTACATCATATGGGCATAGTCCCTTTACCTTTCCTGTATGGTGGACATCCTTCCTGTGTGTGTGCAGCAGTGTTACAGAAAGCAGGTAGTAACAGCTCTTACAAGAGAACTTGCACACTCAGGCCAGCTACATGTTTTTATGAGGTTCCAGAAATAGAGACAGAGTGTAGTAGTGTTGTTATTTGCATTGTATAGCACTGGTGTTACATGGTTTGTGTATACATAATAGTTTAACATGGAATACAGTCTGTCTGCATAGCTCTCAACTGTCATCCTATCCACTTGGTGGCCAGAAGTGTGCTTGTTATGCTTTGTCTGTCCACCACACAGATCTTGTGTCAGATATATCACTGGCAGTGTGTGTGTTGAGTGCTATCAGTACATGGCTGCATTAATTTCTGTTTCTAACTTCATATGCCTGACTAAGGGTATGTTGCAGAGTATCCTGTAACACCCGTGACTTGCTTAGTGTATGACAACAGTATTTCACATATGGGCCTGTTTTCCAGTCTCTGCCCTCCACCTACATACCAGGCTTTGTCCATATGACATGCTGTCAGGGGTTGTTATGTAGTGGGCTGTGTGTATGTCATGCTCCTATTCATGCCATCAGTCCACTGCTGTTGTGGCCCACACACATATTGTGGGGCTGGGCCCATATATGTGCAGCCTTCATCTACAAAATACATGTGTGCCCTTATGCACTCCAGAGGCCAGTGTATGTAACAGTGGTAAATGGCCTTGTATGTCAGTCTATGGGGGGGAGTGCAACATAACCAACACAGGCTGTTACAACATGTGGGGGGTATCAGGAGTAAGCTGTCTTAAAGTATCTGGGTGTACATTACCATGCAATTCACCTTGGGTAAATGCAGGCCTACTGCTTCCTGCCATACATACTGTTCTGTTTTTCAGTGTGATTGTGATGGTGTCAGTTATGTCTTGTTATGTACCAGATACATCCCATTGTGTCAGTTGAGGTCATTACCCCCTAGGGATTGTGTACAGAGTGCAGATAGAGGCTGCTGGACTATACATCTGCATTACTTACTGTTGATTGATTGTTATCGTGTGGCACAGTCTGCCTTTACTATTGTTCTATTTGAAGTCCTAAGCCTGGACAGCGACATATGTAACCCTTTCCAGAATACTGTATTCATATAACTGTTTCAAAGTTGCACACATTTGTTTATATGTATGTCAGCGTCTAAACAACTATATGACATGGCATATACAACTGTAATAGTGCACAAATAATGCTTTCCCATGTATGCATACCTGTGTGTGGTGTTATATCCTTTGACCTCTCTGTGGGTATATGTTGAAGGCAACAATTTTCATTTGTATGGGTGGCTCATACAGTGTCCAGTTGGTAAGGTGGCAACTGTAGGCATAGTGGGTATTCCGTATTGTGTGCACCTTCTACATAGGTATCTTCCTATACATATCTGTGTGTGTGTGTGTGTGTGTGTGTGTGTGTGTGTGTGTGTGTGTGTGTGTGTGTGTGTGTGTGTGTGTGTGTAGTTACATATCTATATATATATATATATATATATATATATATATATATATATATATATGTATATATAAATCTGTGTGTGTCTGCATAAATGTCTCTGTGTATATGTATCTTAGGAATGTTGATTGCTTTCACATTGCACATTCCCTTTGGTAGCCAGACTGTACTGCATGATATGTTACTTATACCAGGCTGACATCATACAGGTGGGGTGGAGTACTGTTAACATCTTGTGCCCATGTTGTGTGAGGTCCTGGTTATGGGATTTGCAACAATTGGTATTGTATTGCAGGGCAGATGTGTTTGGCTGTGGGGGGGGTATCTATACGTACACAACGTATGTTGTTTGGGCCCCTTCACCCCCATTAACAGTGCATGTGGACATATATGTTTTTGTTATGTGCTCTTATATATCTTTAGATATATGTCTGTATATACATATATAGATACATATTTCTGCTTATAAATATATATATATATATATATATATATATATATATATATATATATATATATATATATATGTAGACATACATATCTATAGATGTATGCATATGTGTGTGTGTGTGTGTGTATATATATATATATATATATATATATATATATATATATATATATATATATATATATATATATATATATATATATATATATATATATATATATATATATCTGTTAGATCTATTTAGATATAAATATATATACAGACACACATACATCTACATGTTTAAATATATTTCTTGTACTGTTGAATGACTGTGCTGGATGATATGTTTGTGAAAACATCAGGGTTATGTATATCTGATATGGCATAGTGGTAAATCATTTTGGCTATGGTCCTAGGTTCAAGCCTTGCAGAGGCTTTTTATTTTGTTGCTAGGCAGAACAAGGACTGTTCAAGACAGGCTGATTAAGGCACTTTTGAGCAGTTGTAAGCAGGTTTGTGCCAGTTTGCACGGTGGTAAGCACTGCTAACGTCCGGTTACAGTTTCTTATACCGATTTAGCTTCTCAACTTCTTAACCTGTGTAGGCATTGCTTACTCATATGCAAACAAGCTTAAACCCGCTTACTGCTGCTTAAAAGTGCTTACTCCCTCTTACCCCTGCGATAATTTCTTTAAAAGAAAAGAAAAAAGTGTTGATAGGAAAGTGGTGAAAAAGGGGCACAAAGAGGGGAAAGACAGTAAGGAAAATAGCTAGGGATGTGCAGGAAGGGATTAGGGAAGGTCCATAGCTGCCCATTTCTTCTACAGCAACAACTGTGCATATACACTGAATTTGGAAGTAGAATTGGACACTCAACCCCCTGAGAGAGGGGTGAGGACAACAATAATATGTTGTGATGTCAGTTAGACCAGATTACATGTGTCCAGTGTACACGTGTGCAAAATGGACAGCTATGTATGGGGCGTGATGGTTTTTTTGAGGGGGAACAGATTGCCCTTTTTTTCAGGTGAGAGTGGGATGTTAGGGAGGGATAGTAGGTATATTTGGGAAGGTAGGTTGGGTAGGTTAACAGAAAAGACAGACAAGAAGCATACAGGGGCAGTATATGACACATGTGGGGGTAAACACCTTGATGAGGAGGGGTGTTGGGAAATTGGAAGCCCATGAGCTCCCTAGTGAAAACAGTGGGACTGAGGTCCCCACCCATGGGCAGCTACCACTACACCTTCACAGCCCCAAAGGTGTCTGTACTGGGGGCTGAGTCAGAAAGCCAGGTCGACTCTCTAATCATGGCACGTGGGCCTCATGCTGGTGTAGCAGAACTCTGACCTCCCTGTGGAGCTTGCTACGCACCACAACAAGGACCTGGTGATGGGAGACAGGTTCCTGTCCATGCCCACTCCCAGGGGGCTGAGCTCCATCCCCTGAGGCAGTTCTATCTGACAAATGAGGAGGTTCTGGGTTGGGCCCCAGAAGTGCTGGTGCCTGGTGCCACTGCCAACTGAGGTGGGACAAGTGGGTGCTATGGTGTTTATGTTTTATCAACATATGTGGGTTAGTAATAGTCAACACATTCCAGGATTAGGTATTACAGCATGCATAGATATTCCCATTAACCCAGACACCAGATATGGAACACATGCATGGCAATAAGAACACATGCATATATTAGATCACAGTGGTAATAACAGCATGCAGGTACATCGATGGCACCATGCCATCAGTGTTGGAGTATTTCAACATAGCACATGCATAGAAACAGATTGAAAAAATTATCAAACATTAGGACATATTTCCCAACATTACAGTTAACTTGTCACATACCAATTGAGTTGGGTATTATTGTATTGTTGGAGATATGGTGGGGGGGGGGAGATGTCAATTAACAACTAGTATATTCCTGTAGTTCACATTACTTTCCTAGTCAGTGCTATTTGTACCTTACAAGTGTTACTATACGACCCTATTGCCTTAGTTTGGACAGTGATATGGCTATCGACAGCTATATACACCTTTTACCTGGAATACCTGTGGAGGAACTGTTTGTTAACACTAAATGTTTCTACACATACTCCTAGATTCCAGGTTGATGTTATGCACATACCTGTCCATATCTTTTTGCACAGACTCTGGCCATGTTTTGACCACATGCAGGTGGTACGGGATATATGTAGACTATTGCCCTCTTCAACCTTTAGTGACTTTCAGCACTCTTCTACAGGATTTTCTAGACAGTTATATTATGTAGCACAGTGTGGGTGACAATGATGAGTGATACCTATTTATTTAGAGCAACTGCAACACTCAAAATGCCATACAATACCAGAGTAAACAGTACCAGTTCAAGGTATCAATCTTTTATTTCTAGGCACAGTGTTTGTATCTGACGGACCTGTGGGAGCAATGTTTGTTAGCACTACCTGAATGTTGCCACACAAAGTACCAGATTTCACATTAGTATTATGCACTTACATCTCACTCTGTTAATGTACACACTCTGGTCGCAGCTTGACAACATGGGGATGTAGATGGGATTTACTTGGCGTATTACTTTCATAACATTTTGGGGAGTTGCTAGTGTGACAGGTTTGTTTTTATAGATGTGTGACAATCTGTTGTATTTCCTGTCTGTTGCCTAAACATCTAGTATCAACCCACTGATTTCCCAGGGGGACAGGTTGACAGGCAGCAGATATGGGCCAATATTCTGGACATATCTGTACAGTTGTGGGGTATGATTTTCTATGCAGACTACTGCCATTCCCAGGATTCGAACCATGGCTGTGTGTGCTAAAAATACAACAGTTCACGTCTCAGTTGTGGGATTTTCTTGTCTGGATTTTTGCTGTTTTCTGTGTATGTCTCTCTCTCAGTAGTGCTAGCGGACCTTTGGAGATTACACCAGTCATATATAGACATTTCTACACATTTTTTATTTATGTTACACAGTGTCGGTAACAGTGCTTAATACAACAGTACTATTAAGTGATTGCAAGTCTACATTACCATAGGATACAAGAGTAAACGCATGTAGTACAGTAGTTAGAACATCATTGTCAGGCTATTATGCTTTTATTTACATACAACCTATATGAGACTCTTCCTGCCATATTCTCTAGTGTATGCAGTACTTGCCTTAAACAATACAGGTTTTATACAGGCAATTGACTTACTGATACTGTTAGATTTATTTCCTATGACAGTACATGCAAGAGTATTACTAACCTGCATTGCATCGCAACCTCTCCAAGAGACATCCATGGGCCTCCTGGTTCACAGCCCGCTCACTTGCCGATGTGAAGGACATAAGAGGAATATTTAGCCATACCTATCCATAATATACATGAACTGGAAATTATTAAACAGGTAGTGGAGTGATATTTACACACTACTGGGACCTCCCTTGTCCACCTAGCCTCTTGGCTGCACTGATGTAAAAGATCTCACTTTCGCATAGTGATGTCTGACCTGCTCACCAGTTTGGGGTAAGCCAGTGGCACTGGTGAGGTCACTGGTGAGACAGTCCAGGCTTCTGCTTTATACTGGGAAAGTTGGTACTGGCCCTGCAGCAGTCTCTGCTCTTAGTCTTTGACAAGGAGTCCTGCCATGACTCTGGACTCCTGGATGCCCCAGCACTGCACCCAAAAGCACACAACCTCTCCCATTCCAGACATGGTGCATGCAAGTGGAAGCTACAACCAGTTATGAGATGTATTCCCACCTGTTAGGTTTAAATATGGCCAATTTCCCACACTTTGCTGTGATTGGACAGTTTTGAGAAGGCTAAGCTATTGGCAAACCTGCTTACCTAAGGTTGGCAATGTTTAAAGGGGTACACCACTGGGAAAATTGAGTTAACTGGCCTACACATTGCTTACACATACTAAGCTGGCCTCTGCAGTGCTTAGTATTGCTTAATATTTACTTTGTATTATATTTGCTTTTTGGCATTGATTTATTATTCATTACATATGTGTGTGTGTATATATATATATATATATATATATATATATATATATATATATATATATATATATATATATCGATATAGCTATATATATGATAACCATGATGCATGTGTATGTACACTGTATGAGGTCCTTGTGTTTATTAGGGAACTTCAACACTTTATTACAATTACACCTCACATCTGGGCTTACTGCAGTACTCCAATAAACATATTTATGTTATGTAGTAGGTTATAGAACATAAGACGGTATATAGCTTTCTTTCACATGTTCAGTTTGATTTTACTATAGTAAAGATTTGTTTGGTGATAACTCAGTGTTATGTAGTGTTGTGATGGCTTAGTGGTTAACTACTGTGACAATTAATATACAGGGTCCTGGGTTCAAGACCTGCAAAGGCTGTTTATTTTATTTCTGGCCAGAACAGCAGCTAGATTAAATGAGAAAGAAAATTTTAAGATATATCTAAAAAAGAAAAAAATCTAAACATTAGTATAATAGGGGTTTTGTAAATTGCATTTCTTGTGAATGGTCATGAACATGTTGATGTTTTAAAGTTAGTTGCCCTTTAAGATAATTGTTTAATTCCTTTCATTAATGAGTGATGACTTTTATATAAAAGGGAATTACTCCTAAGTAATTTTATTCAGTCTGAGGAAGTCTTGATGACGAAAGCGCTTAATGAATAAGCTGCTGTGAATCTGGAAATAAAGCTACTTGATTTTATTATCTTGTTGTCGAATTCGTTGTGTGCTGGTTTTCTCCTTTTGTTCATATTAGTTTTATATATTGTTGTGATGGCTTAGTGGTTAACTACTGTGACAATTAGTGAACAGGATCCCGGGTTCAAAACCTGCAAAGGTTGTTTATTTTGTTTCTGGCCAGAACAGCAGCTGTTGCATACAGAGTGATTAAAGTACTTTTAAGCACTTGTAAGTGGGTTTGTGTGGGTTTGCGTGAAGGTAAGCATTGCTAACCTCCGGCTGCATATGCCTACAGAGAGTTGACTTCCCTATTACTTAACTTGTGTGCGCATTGCTTACACCCGTGCAAATGGGCTTAAACCCACTTACTAATGCTTACATATGCTTACTCCTGCTTAATTATGCTTCCACTTGCTTACTAGTGCTTACTCCCATTTACCACTGCAATAATTTAGACAGTAATGTCTAATGGTTCTTGGGAAGGTGGGGGATTTGGAAGCTGTATGGTGTTATCATTCATTACACATTGTACCTTACATTTGTATCCCTGATTCCTGTGTACATATACTGTATGGGGTACATGTGATTATTTGTGGACATTGCAACATTATGGCACTGACACCTCTCAAGTCTGCATTTAATGCAGTACTCCATTTCACAAATATATGTTATTTCGTAGGTTGTGTGACTAAAAATATTGGTCATAAAGTGATTTGACATGGAAAATGGGATGTGCTGCAGTGGGAACCGAACCGGGAATGATTGCTCACAAAGCGAATGCTCTGCCCACTACACTATTGCTGTACTGCTTCATTTGCATATATCTTGCTTTTTATCCTGTTGTGCCATTTAAGCTGCATTAACCATAGCTAAGCGATGGGCAAACCTGTGCACCTACGGTTAAATTTCATCTGTTTCATAAAAAATCTTTATATTTGTTGTTTTAACTATTGCTCTTGTACACGTGGGGGATGTTGCTGGGGGTATGCATACACATATGAGCGGTCTCGCTCATTTTTTTGAACTTGTCTGCTGTTCTTCATTGCAGGGGCATGTATATTCTGAGAGTTCTGCTCTCAGACAAACACCCTGCACTCTTACATGCTCCATGAAAGATTAAGAGCTCAGGCAGTCCACCGTCATTAATATGCATGGCTCGCTGCCGTCATGCTCCTAAACGGCTGCTTCTGTGCAGGATTAAGCTAGTCCTGCACAGAAGGATAGTAAATCTGGGGGTGTGTGTGATGTGTTTGGTATAGTCAATTGGACTGGAATTTAATGTGTTGGATTCACTGAGTTGAGTTTAAACTAAATATGGCACTGATATAATGCCATACCCCCTAGACATATATCTATATGTATGTGTAATGATATATATAGGTTCATAGATTAGTACTAAGCTAACTGCCTTTGTGAGCCATTTTAAGCCTAGCCAATTATCTCTTGTGAGACTCAACCCCTGCACCTTGTGTTTGTAAGGCAAATACCTTAATTATTGCCACCCTCCTAACTATATATATATATATATATATATATATATATATATATATATATATACATATATATGTGTGTGTGTGTGTGTGTGTGTGTGTGTGTGTGTGTGTCTGGATATACATATATATATATATATATATATATATATATAGGTCTACTTCAAAACAGTTAATGCTTACATTACACTTCATTGAGCCCAGTTTCTTCAAATCTTTATTATATACAACTCCCAGAACAACAAAAATGAACCCAGGGAAAGCAACCCCTCAATCACCTGGACAAAACAACATACAGCAAAACAAAAAAAAATGCTTCAACTTGGGGGTTTCACCCCCACATTTCCCTAACTAAATATACCAGCTATGAGATTGCACTACAGTGGAGGAAGGTCAAGGTTCACACTGGTGGCCAAGTGGTTTCTTTCCCAGGGTTCATTTTCATTGTTCCGGCGTTCAATGTAAGTATTCAATATTTTGAAGGGGATCTATATCGATATCTGTATCTACAGCTATATACATATCAATATCTATATGTATAGATACACATTGTGATGGCTCACCACTGGACCAGTAATCCAGGAGCCTCAATCCTCACCCCTAACAACAGTAGGGGATCTACACTGGGAGGATGACAAGGTACACACACAGTATTACCAGATGCAGGTCCCTGCATCAAGTGCAATTTCCCTTAAAAGCACACAGAGACCACAGTCAGTCCTGGGCTGGATTCTACCTCTTTCTCCAGATCCCCAGTAATATTCCCCAATGGGAGTTTAATTTACACACACACACACACACACACACACACACACACACACACACACACACACCTGGTTAAGACGGGAACAGGTTTACTAGCTATGTCCCAAACTACAAGGTAGTTATCACTGCCACAAGCCATCTACTTAGCAGCTACCTTAAGGCCCTTAACAAAGGGTGTCCAATCTTACTGTGAGATATTAATATTAATACAAATGGTAGTTTGATGAGAGCAAGGCTATTAGGAGTGGCCCGCAGTCTCACCAAATAAATATGTAAGTACTCTCAAAACTTAAATATCTCTACAAAGACTAGCCACAATGAAAGGTGTAAATATATTTAATAATTAAATAATACAAGAACAAGACAATGCTAGATATATATTTACAGTGACAACAGAGTTCAAAACCACAGAAAGTATTTAAAACAACATTGCTGGACAGTCTCAAATAAATAAAGAAAAATATCTAAACTAAGCTTTGCTATATTCTTGAGCATATCTAAGAGAATTATACTATTCCCTATTAACTTTCTTCATCAGAGCAAGTCAGATGCATGATGAATGTATCTTGTTGTTGCTGCTGTCAGGTCCAAGAAGGAATACAGAATGTGGTGTCTAACTAAGAGACTCCTGAAATTAATATTTCAAATTTTACTGATGAGATAGCTTGCAGAATGACTGCATTTCTTCTCGTCTAAATCTGTCCCAGTTGAAACTCCCACTGCTGGAAGCTAGCAGTATTTTGCATCTACCAGTGAAAATACATACACATCAGATCTTCGGCAGATGCTGGAATTCATAAAACAATTGCTTTCTTACATGCTTTCAGAGGTAGTAATTTGTTCAATCTGATAACAAAACAGAATATTTCTCAGCACACACCTGTGTCTCTTGCTGCCCTAAAGTAATTTAATTTAAGCTATTTTTCTGATGTTTTGCTGGACCTCCTATATTCCAATTTCCACTGTTAAAATATGTACATTTAAACAGTTACAACAGGACATACATAATTCTGTTTTCTTACAGTAGGGCACACTGTGGTTACATTTTAAACATCACTTTGCAAAAACCTTTCCAACACACACTTCTGTACCAGCAATTTGATATGCACATGACATACAGTTCTAATATATTTGTAACACAAGCATTTTGTATAAATCATTTTGATATTTACCAATGTCATATAATTATTTACAAAATTCCATATAGCTGTGCTGGCAGTATCTCACTTTGTCACACACATATACATTTATGTATGTATATATAGGTTCATAGGCGTATACTAGGCTAAAACTCGCTGGCACCTTTATAAGCTTAGCCATGCAACTTCAGTATATCCCAGTAAGTTATTGAACCTTAGAGCTTGTTTTAAGGCATGTACAGTACCTGGAGAGTGCTGTGCACAAGAGATGCCTTCGCAATCTGACAGATTTTGAGCACTTTTGCAAGGAAGAATGGGCAAATATGTGTCTTGCTGATAAACTCCTACCAAAGAAGACTGAATGTTGTAATTAAATCAAAAGGTGCTTCAACAAAGTATTAGTTTAAGAGTGTGCAGACTTATGCAACCAGTTTATTGTACATAGGTTATTTTTTATATTTTTCCCCTAACAATTTTTTTTTTCAATTGAATTGTACAGGTTATAGGTCACATTAAAGGTGGGAAAAGTTTTGAAATGATTTATTGTGGTCTCATTTTTTTATATCACAAAACCTGGCATTTTAACAGGGGTGTATACACTTTTTGTATCCATTGTATGTTAGTTTGGGTATGATTAAACAGCTGCCTCTGTCTATCAGAGACAAAAGGTGATCGACTAGGGATGTATTTCCAATTTCCCATCCACTAGTCCAGGTTGCACCTGAATAGGATTAGGGAACATCTCTGCTCCACATGGATGTGAAACCTATTGCAGAGAATGGGGATTTTCTGAGATAGATGCTTGTCCCTCCAACATGTCCAAATTAAATCACAAGCAAAGTTTAAAATCCTTAGCTCTATCAGTTCTAGTGCTGTTAATTTTGCAAATATGCAAAAGGTCCATCACAGCAGGCTCCAATGATGCTATGTATGCCAGACATAAATCACCTCAGCAATATGTATGAAACTAAGTAAAGAGATACAGCTTTGAAGCAATCTGCAGAGGACATTGTGTTTATGCACTTTATTCTTTTTGTGGGGAATCTCTGCAGGAGTTTCAGTTATTACATGTGCCTGCTACAGCACATGATGAGGGTGGTGTTATTCTCAAAGATGGGTCTGTGAGGACTGCGTATAGTGGCATGATGACTTCCCTGAACCAAAATGCCATGCCGTTACTTAAAAGATGATTGATGTAGAATGATTTGTATTATTACCTTAGACATTTGTTGATCAAAATCCAAGGTTTATATATATATATATATATATATATATATATATATATATATGTGTGTGTGTGTGTGTGTGTGTGTGTGTGTGTGTGTGTGTGTGTCCCCAAATCTTACTGTGTCTACTTTTTGAGGTATTTTACCAATGAGGTAATTTCCATGGGTGGCCAACTTTCCAAAAGGTACTGTTATGTGTTTCTTGGCATTGTGTTTTAAGACGTGGCTTTGGCATGAGTCATTTGTCTAGTTAGACATTCCAGTAAGATTTTAGCATCTTGGCAGATTTCTATGACTGCTTGTAGCTTGCAGTCATCTGCAAACCAGATAACCCAGAGGTCTTTGACACTGACCTTGACTTCCAAACACCAGATACCCAGCACAGAACCATGGGGGACTCCACTGGTGACTGACCTCTTTGTGGAGGTAATCTCTCCAATTCTAACTTCCTGGGTTCTGTGTGTGTGTGTGTGTGTGTGTGTGTGTGTGTGTCAACTGGCTATTCAGTGAGTTCCATGAGTTTGTTCACAATGTTCAAGTAGGGTATTGTAACAAATGCCTTAGCCAGGTCAAGGTAAGCAGGATACACTACTTTCCTCTCATTCATTGCCTTGGTGAATTTCTGGAAGAAGTCTACCAGGTTCAGTTGGCATGACCAGCAGTTGACGAAACCAAACTGGGTACAGTGTCTGAAGGTTTCCTATGACATTTTAATAATTTCCATGAAGATTCTTTCCCTTGATTTGCATTTGTGATAGAATAATGGATCTTTTGTTCTAGGGATCCATTCATGGCTCACCAGTTGTAAAGACGGATGATCACTGAAGTCTTCCATTTGCATGGTATGAAGCCTGTGCAGAGGCTATGGTCTAATAAGGCTATAGTTTAATAGTGATACCAATGTCTCTGAGAGGTACTATTTAGCAGGCATCCTGGGATATTATCAGAGCCGACTGAACTGTATTCTTGGCCTTAGAAAAAGCATCTAAGACCTACACCCTACTGATAGTTGGAGGGAGTATGTTAGATAATATTTCCTGGGGTGCAGCTGGGGAGAGAGGAAGGTAAAGTTGGAGCTGAATTTGTCAGCTAGATGATTTGCTACATTTCCCACTACCATAAGCATAATTCCATCTACCAATAGATCTGCAAACTGTTAATTCTTCTTTTGAGGTTTCTGGTATAGCTTAAAAAGCCCTTATGGTTGTCCCTGACCTTGGATGCTATCTTAAACTCAAATTTGTTTTGTTGGACTCAATTAGTTCTCTTAGTTGTCTATTCAGTTTGATGAGAGAGTTTTTACTTTTTTTCGTGCTACATTTCCTAATTTTAGCTATGACTTTACTGGTGCAGTCTGTTTAATTTTTGGATTCCCACAGGGTGGTTTGTTTTTTGAGTCAATTTTGGTCATATTTATGGTAGGCACAGCAGCATATATACAGTCACTGACATTGTTGTACAGAACTTCTGTGAGTAAGGCTACTATGTTATCTGGGTTTGGAGGGGCTTGGAATTCTGACATATCACTTAATAAAAGGTAGCTTGCTTTGTGGTAGTTTCTGTTACTGGGTTTGTTGAGGTTACAGAATTTATTCTTATTTTGAAGGAGACTGCTTTGTCATTCAACTTTCCCAGAGAGGACATGACACTGAGGAGGGGGGTACAGTATTCTCCCATATATGTGAGTACCATATCCAATATGTTTGTACCTCTAGTAGGCTTATTTACTAACTGGTCTGGGGTCCTTATGTTTACAAAGTGAAGGAATCTATGTGCCTTCAAATCTGGGTTCATGTAGGATTCACATTTTATAGAGGGATAATTAATATCCCTCATAAATATTGTACTTGGTTGCATGGTGACTGTCTCCAATATTTCTACGTATGAGTTATGGGTTTCATGGGACACAAAGGGTGGCCTATTGCTTTCTATGGTATGGAGTGGGACTTTGTCTATGGTAATCTGGATATGGAGGAACTCCAGTGTGTTACAGTGTTTAAACAACTTAGAAGTGTGCTTGTAATTGATGCAGCTCGAGACATCTCCACCTTTTGTCTCCGTCTGTACAGTTTTTGGTCTAAATGTGTGAAGGATCTGAAGCCTTGCACTGTCGGGATACGTTGTGTTGCTTTAAACAATGTCTCTGTAATTGCACAGATGTCCACATTCTCCAAGGTGAGGAGATTTTTGATTTCCTTTGGTAGATTTCTCTGTTTTAGAAGATTTATCAGTATGGCATTGCCTAAAAAGGGCTCTATGGCCTCTACTACCAAGAGACATTTATGGGGGAAAATTTGCAATAAAATTACGTCTTTGTGAAATCAGTTGGAAATTGAAATCAGCAGCAGTAGAGGAATATCGTTTTCTATAAAATACTGTCTTAATAGAAGAAAACTGAGGAAGTTTGTTCACATACCCTTATTTTAACTTTCCTGTGCTCATTGTCAGTGGGCTTGGCATTTAATATATTTACTGAACCAACTGGATCAGAGTTGGCATTTTGTATTGCATCTATGATGTGATTCAGTGAGAAACTATATGTAAAAGCTGCTATTGAAGGTACATTTTCATAGCTGTCCTGAAATGAGATATAAATTATGTTATTGTTTTATTGAAGCATTTAAGTATTCTTTTGTTAATGTAAGTGCATTTTGCCTAGTTGCTTTTCAGAGACTGTAGTTTTGCATTTTTTTTTTAGTTTTTCATTTTTATCTTTACCACAGACTATTTTATTTTTTATAACTGCTAGATTATAAGAGGGTTCTCACATGTCTTGTATTCCTGGCTTTGTACAGCATGCTAGTCCTTGAAGTTGAATATCTGTTTAGTTTTAATTAATAGTGTGGCATTGTTTTATACAGCCTAATACACATGACTTTTAAATTTTAATGCGGATATCAATGTACACACAAGTCCAATATATTTTATATTTTCTATATGGGCTTTTTTATTTGATAATTAATGACTGTTTCAATTGAACTAGGACACACGTACTATATATATTTTTTATGTGTATTTTACTCTTGTACCACAAGATAGCAAAAAACTCCAAGACTTTATATTGTCTATTTAATTTAATTCATGTTTTAGATTATATATTTTAGTATGTTGTTGTTTTTATACATATTTATTAAAATTTAGTTGTTTAAGGGATGATCAACAAGTTATGATAAGGAGAACTTTGTATCCTAGGCTAGTACATAACTTTGTCTAGTGATTTTAGTGCATTATGTATTCAGACTAGTTTAATCTGTTTTTAAAAGTTTAAAAGTTTAATTGTATGATTGATTAATTTGATGGTTTTAGATATACATAGGGGTATTAATCATGTTTCCGGTGTTGCATCTGATGAAGTTCTTTAACAAAAATGTAAATATATTTGTGGCGTCAATGTGGATGTTGATGTGGTCCTGTGTTTACGAATTAAATGCTCCTGGAATTTCATACAATGTGCTTTGTTTTTTTTTTTTTGTTTGTTTTGTTTTTTGCATTTACATGCTATTTTTACCCTGATGGGCATTAGCAGTTGAGTTCTGCTTTCTCCTGTTTTTATATATACATGCATACAGACATACACACATACACAAACATGCAGACATTCCAATTCTGTCTTTTACAATCCACAATGATGCTTGTTTGACTATTAGTAACTGCCTGATACTGTTTGTGAAAATACAACTCAGTGAAGATTTAACCTTGTATCACTGCTGATCAACTATTTTCATGCCAGACTTCCCCCTCCTGCAGTAACCAGATTCTGAATGGGGGTTTCTCTGATAAATGATTGAGATCAGCTGAAGCAATTCTTCCTTCAGTAATGTATTCAGTCTAATTTAATTAGACACTTCCTCTGAGTATAATTTAACTGTGATGGAGTGATGGAAAGGACTTGAGGAATTGGTATTAGTTGCTCTCATATTTAGACTGTACCCCAAACCCTTAAATAACTTATTTTTGTGTTCACATTCAACTTCATTAACAAAAGGGTACCATTATTGCATAGGCTAATTGATAGTAATACTCCATCTTATAGGTGTAGACTGATTCCAAGCCTTGACAGATCTGTAGACAGCTCATATTTATTTTTGTGAGATATAATTTTAATAAGTAATATTAGATTCTAATGTGCTTGAAAGCATATGAATCCATCAACAGCAAGTCTAGTGAATGCTAGTAGATTTTAAAAGATAACTGCAAAAACAACCTTCAGCAAACCCTGAAACCCTAAAGACATTCCTACCCTCCAGCAGTTTATATATTTCTACTCTGTGGTTGCACAACAGTGATAAAAACTGTTAACTCCAATGGCAATGAAAGTTGTTTTGGCAGCTTAGTTTCAATCTACTGGCATTCTGTAAATTTGGGATGGACAGACTTACAGTCTCCTCCACGCATCATGCCCAGAAGCATGACTATAATGGTGATTAGTTCCATTACACATCTGCTTTCAGGGCATGTTTTCCCCTTTTTGTATTAAAATCATAAGGTGGATTATTTTGTCGATTCATCAAGCAGTTCACTCAGCAAATAAAAAGTAGATATGCAACTCTGCACTATGTTTTTCATGACAGACTACACAGCGGTTCATAACAAGTTTAAGTTTCACTGTTATTTGGTGCAGTGATAAAACGTCACATTCAAAGGTTTAATATTCAATGTTGCAATAGATGCCTACTTTCACATCTAAGTTTTGATTTTCTTGAACAGTATAGTATTGCAGAAATATAATTTTTATTTCCATTTTACATAGGAATATACCATCAAGACATTGTTTCCAATGCTTTTCATCAAAAAAACTAGAAGAAAGCCAACAATAATTATGGATAAAGATGCCAAATCAGGCACATTTTCCCAGGGGGAAAAAAATTGCTTGGCTGTCATTGGGGATTTGCCCTTTCCTCTACTGAAGTGTGATCTCGGAGTTGGTATATTTAGTTAGGAGGTATGTGGAAGGCACAGCCCCCCCCCCCCACATGGGGGTATGTGTGGAGGGAGAAGCCACCCATTCATACAGTCTGAATTTTTTTTTGTATTAGTCAAGAAATGTTTTTTCCCCCTGGGGAAAAAATTCTCTTTCATGGCTATTCTGGGTTTTTGTATTTCACTTAATATGTGTCGATAAAAGGGCATTCAGTTAACAGCCCGATCAATGCCATAATATAGACACCATTTTAACTAGCACTACAGATCTCATAATGTATCCAAAAATAAACCACTAAACATATGTAATTTCAATATAATCTGTTTTCATTTCTACCAAAATAGATCAAGCTTACCTACTTTTATAAAAAACATACGCATCTAGTCTGATCTAAGTCCCTCTCCAGATTATCTGTAATTACTTGTCATTCTATTAACTCTACTGCAACTCTAAAGTCAAATTCTGCAAAATACTGGAATATTAAAATTATTTTGCTTTATTTCCATTACATTTTCTCCTACTGCTTTGTCATACTATTTTGCTTTTGTGATCTATATTGATCTCACATCTCTAGCCCTTTCAACACCTTAGCCATCTAACCTTTGCATGCTGACTCATTTTGTTGCATCTGATAAACTGCATACATTAAAACATTAATTGTACTTTACAATTGCTGTTCTCAGTATAGCTAAATATCTGCTCACTCTTCTCACCACATCTGATAACTATTTAGAATTTCAAGTATTGCTCATAACATAAATTTTACTTTAAAGTGCTCATCTCAAATATACTGCGTTCACAAGCATTCACATTATTTCACTTTATCATTCTCATTTATGAAAATCGTAATATTTCGCCTTCAATAACTATGCAAAAAGATAGATGTAACTTTTTTATTTGAAGTCAATAAACAAAGTCTGTATCATATGCAAAGGACCTTCTACTGACTATCATAATCTTAGTATCATTTCTGTTTTGCTACTAAACTTATTTTCTAACCATATTTTATAGTACAGCATGCCTTCTGTCCCTCTTCTCAATTGATATTTATGTTACCTCTAATTTACATTTCCATGCATACTCTGTACCTCCCAAATAAAATCCCCATACATACAAAGTGTCCAAGCCTAACAGTATGCATTGCCTTTCCATTTTTTTGTATTCATCACCACACCCCACTCCATCTCAGAACTCTTAGAACATAATTTGTGCAACAAAAATTGCCAAAGCTTTTTTTATTTACACCAGTTCATCTATTCATTATATTGCTTTTTGAAGGTAATACAGAACCAAATTGTGTTTCATTTTACATCCTTTCTTTCATCTTGTCCTCAGATATACTTCCAAAAATGCTAGCAGCAAAACAAAAATTCCCTTTTTCTATGGTGGTAATCATTTCACTGTGTGATACCTTAAACTTTCTGTAGTGGGGCCCATGGGATATATGCATATAACCCCTTCAGAATATCAAGAGCTTCAGCTATATGGCTTCAGAATGTCCACTACTTATTTTTACTTTTTAAGTATTATGGTTACATTCAGTCTAATAAAACCAAACCCCACTAAATGTGGGTATGCATGTTTCTGCTTTTTTATAGGTTAGTACTAGGCTAACTGCCCTTGTGAGCCTAGCCAACTATTCCTTGTGAGGCTCAAACCCTGCACCTTGTGTTTGTAAGTCAAACACCTTAAGCATTAGCCCACCCTCTCATCCCCTTGTCTGCACACTATAAGTGGGTAATTTGGCTATACTATGTATATAAATATTTGGAAGCACTTGATATCCTGAAGGAGTCCTTTGCATATATCCCATGGGTCTCTACTAGATGAGGTTTAAGGTATCATACAGTGACAACTCTAGCTTGTCTGGGTTTTTCTTGCAGTTTTTACTGAATGGATTATTTGTGTGTCCTTTTTAACTTTTGCTTTGGATGTTAGTCGGGCTATATTGCAGGCACCTTAATCTTTATGGGCACCAACTAGGTTTAAATACCCTGTGTTTGGGAAATATAGACCAACTATCCATTTATGGTCATGTGCACTTAGAATCCATGCAGCTGAATCACTAAATGTCCTGATGGGCTGTCTTGCATATATCCCATAGATCTTCACTACAGGAAATTTAAGGTATAACACAGTGAAAACTCCATTTTTGTCTGCATTTCCTTGCAGTTTTTACTGAATGGCTTGTCTACGTGTACTTATTTACACTTTCTATCTTGTTTGAAATTTCCTTGCAGTGTTCACTGTTTGTCCTGTTTACCCTATGGTTTGGACTGCTTCATATGACATGAGGCTCAACTTCTTGTGCTCATGTTTCACTCCATTGACCTTCCAGGTACTCTGGATATGCTTGCATTTTAAAACTGTGCATCTATGGCACTAATACACATGACTTCACTAAAAGGTTGAGATCTAATGCCATTTACTTTAAAAGAAAAAAGATAATAATGCGAAAGGACGTCATCAAACTTTCTGCAAAATAGTAAGAAATCATACATTTATAGGACAAACAGTGAGAAAGAAATGTGTCATTAAACAAAATAGACCAATTCCTTTGTGAAGAAACTGAAAACACTGTCATCTGTGTTAGCATGTCTGGCAGGAGATGTATATATATATATATATATATATATATATATATATATATATATATATATATATATATACACATATATATTATATATATATATATATATATATATATATATATACACACACATATATATATATATATATTAACGTGCATTGTGTGCCAGCATGTCTAATTGTGAATACGTAAATACATTTTAAAATGTTGAGTATTTCCCTGTTTATACAGAATATTTAGAGAATCTGTCAGTGTTTTGATTCTAATTGTGCATGCTTGAGAGGGACATTCTAAAGTACTGTGAAGAATCAGCTGAACAGTGAGTGATATCATTAGAATATTGCCAGTTGCTAAGTGATTATTTTAACAGCTGATTGACAGAAAAAGAACTTTTTCAAACAGCCGACTATTATTTTTAAAACTAGATAGTTGAGACTGCAGTTTGTCAAGTGCTGATCAGTTTTGTGAAGTACACTCACAGTGCTGTGTAGTCAATGGGCACCCATGAAAGAGAACTCATCAAAAACTGTAAGCCTGCCTTTTGCCATGCTGTTATAGGTTAGATTAGATCAGGGACAGCATTCTTTAATTAGATTAGAAAAGCTTAGTTATTAAGGTAGAGTTTTTCTGGAATAATGGCCTTCTATGCTACAGTTTAATTTTACATTGATTGAGTTCTGGTGTTTATTGAAAGCTATTGATTTGCATTCTTGTAATCATTTTACGTATTTTTAAATGTTTTCATTACTTTACATTGTGCCTGAAAATCAGTGTTCTTCTTAAGAGATTAGAGAGTGCCTCTACCTGTTTGATACTCCCCAGGTCACCTTAAAGGCTGGTCTCTTATAGTAATAGTTATAATTTATTTTGATATTTAATTTTCATAATTGGACACCACTTTAGAAGTGCATGAAGACACTCTGATTGGTGGCAGCATTACTGTATTATTTTGGGGAAGGGACACAGCTAGAAGTCTGTGTCAGACTTTCCTAGAAGTGTTTGAATGTGTGAGATTTAAATTTACTTTGAGTAAGAGTGTATCAGAGATCTTAAACTGGGACACATTGCTCTGAAGTGTGTAATAAGGAGTTACATTTGGGGTGGACAGAGGTATATAGTCCAGTCCCAGGAAAATAAACTGTGTTCCGGTTATGATGTTAGGGGAAAGTTGTGAAATATTATTCCTGTTTAAGTCACAGTCTCATATTAGAGTCAGTTGTGAGGACTGAAGCTCCTTAGTTACTGACCCAGGATAGTGAGGGTCATCATTTAATTGGTATCAGTCCGGCTGGTTGTAGCCGAACATCACATTTATTGGTGGCAGTGGTGTGGAATTTTTAATTGGATTCCAGTTGCCTGTGGGTAGCTATCATTAAAGTGTGCATTTTTGACAGCCACAAACATTCAGAATTTCAATCCACCACACTTTTATTTATTTTTTAGTCAGATAGTCAGGGATAGCAAACAAGGATATCAGCAGAGATTTTGTCAAGCTGGCAAAGATCCACTTGGCTAAGGAGTGTGAAGCCAGAGGATTCTTGCATGTCAGCCTGACCAAGGAAGCAATGATTTCAGCCATGGTTGCAGCCGTAGCTCAGACCAGCCATTCAGAGGATATCCAGTTTGGTGTTGATGATATGCAGCCTGCTGAGACAAGACCATCCACATTTACTTCAGAGGACCTGAGAATCTATCTGGAGTTAAGGAGACTGGAAATGGAGACTGACAAAAGGGAGAAGCAGCACCCTTATGACTGGAAGTCAAACAGCTGGAGATTGAAGGCAGACTGCACCTGGCAGCCAAACAACATGAACTGGAGGCCAAATGTCTTGAACTAGAATCAGTAGAGAGACCAAGGCATTTAGAAGCTATTGACAAAGAGAGACTGGCATAAAGATGAGCTTCATACCCTTTGAGAGGGCCATGGAGGTAGTGGGGAAGGGATTAACTGGACCCCAGAAGCAGTACAGGTCATTAAACTTTTTCCTCAGTACTAGGATGGGGGTGAATTTGATAGTTTATTCATATATCATTGAGAGAGTATGTAGACACTATGATGTTGACCGTGAGCTCTGGGTTCAGCTCCTAAATCCCTTACTGCATAGTAAAGCTGTTCAGGCCATGTCAAAATTGTCTGATGTAGGTTGCTTGAATTATGTTAAAATTAAGAACTTTCTTTTAGATTGTTTTAAACTAACACCTGAAGCTGATAGAAAAAAAAGTTTTGTGAGCACAGACATGAGGCAGATGAAAGTGTACGTGATTATATTGCTGACTTAAGTACTTACTTTCACAGATGGGTAAGTGAGTGTTAGGTCGCCTCTTTTGAAGGACTACAGACCTTTAGATGAAGGAATAAGCATTCAGTAATTTGCCTGATGACATGAAAGTCTGGAGAGCAGACTGTAAGGGCAATTCTGCAGAGAAGTTGGGGAGAAAAGGGGATCTCTACTTGGCAAGCAGAACACTACTGTATAGGAGAGGGATACTCGATGCTGTACATCGACATAAGGGCAACCTAAACCACATCAACAGAGTACACCAGTAACAGGAGAAACTACTAATCCAAGTGCACAGTTAGGGATTAGATGTTTCAAGTGTAACCAGAGGGGACACATAGCAGAAAAATGTCCATAAAGACAAGGTGAGAAACAAAAGGTAAGGGAGCCAGTAAGTGGTGAAGACAAACTACCAGTGGTAAGATGTTTAGAAAGAACTGCGGTGCCAAATTATCACCAAAAGTTATATCCTATCTTAGTAGATGGCAAACAGGTAGTTGCTAAGAGGAGCACAACTTCTGTTATTACCATTGTGAGGCCTGCAGTGGCTAGAGAAGAGCAGTACTTGCTTGGGTAGTCCACTCCAGTCAGAACATTTGGAGGGATCCCATTCCATATATCTTTGGCTAGGGCTCATCTTTACTGGGAGGATGGAAGAGGAAGCAAGCAAGTAGGTGTGGTCAATGATATTGCTGCAAATGTCCTGATAGGGAATGACTTTGATTATGCAGTACCTTATGTATATGCAGTGACATGCAGTCAGGCTTGGAGAAAGGCATGTATGTCTGGTATCCTGGACAAGACCCAAAAAGACCTCATACCTAAAGCCGGGAATGGCATGGTGGCTGTTTCAGAGAAGGTGCTACCTGGTAGCAGTATGTCTGAATGTGAACCATAGCTGCTGGTGAGTACTGATGTTCCCTTGGACAAAGTGCCTGCAAGGATGGAGGTGACCGGTTGTACCCAGAGTGACAACGAGGTGCAGCTGTTGAAAGTTACTAAACTTCCTGTGGAAGGGGAGCTTGTGTCTGAAAATATTCCTGCGGATATCCTGATAGCAAATGACTATGATGTTGCAGTGCCTTGTGTGCACGCAGTGGCACATAGTCAAGCTAGGAGACAGGAATGTAGGTCCAGTGGTCTGGGACAGAACTAGACAGATCTCATACCTGAAGTTGGGACTAGTGTGGTGACTGTTTCAGAGAAGGAGTTATCCTGTAGCAGTAAGTCTAAAACTGATCCGCAGCTGCTGGGAGGTGCTGGTGTTCCCTTGGACACTATAACTGCAAGGGTGGAGGAAATGATGATATCCAGATTGACAGTGAGATACAGCTGTCAGAAGATACTAGACCTCCTGCAGATGGGGTGCTTGGGACAGTCGCAGATGAACAGTTGGGACAGTCTCAACATAAGGACCCTACAGTACAAAGTTTAAGGGAGATGTTTAAGGAAGCACATGTGGCTCAAGGAAGAGGGGAGTCTGTATAAAGTAACAAGGGTTTGTTGTATAAAGAGTAGGCTCCTAAGGGACAGCTGGAAGGTGAGGTAGTACAGTCGTTGGTATAGCTCAGTTCCTACCATCTACCACTTCTAGTTGTAGTCCTTGATATTCCTTTGGACAGGGATATTGAGGCAGAGAAGGAAGGTTTGTTGTATAGACAGTAGTCTCCTAAAGGAGGGCTAGAAGTTGAGGTATTGCGGCAGCTGGTAGAGCCTAGAGCCTACCATCTCCCACTTCTAGCTAAAGTGCCTAATATTCCTTTTGCAGGTGACATTAATATAGAAAAGGTGACAAGTGTTTTGCTAGGAATATTCAGCAGAATAGGCTTTCCATGAGAAATACTGACTGATCAAGGTATCAACTTCATGTCAGACCTGCTGACTTGTTTGCGTAAGTCCTTTGTGGTGAAACATCTAAAGACCACCCCCTACCATCCCTAGACTAATGGTCGTGTGAAAAGGATAAACTCTACATTGAAGAGTATGCTATGGGCATTTGTAGACCAACATGTGATAGAGGTCTTGGATAGATGAAGTAGGGAAGGATTAACCATTAAACCCAGTAAGTGTTGAGTATGGCAGAGGTCACTTACTTAGGGCAAAGAGTGGGGAGTGGTAAAATTAGGCCAGAGCTTGTCAAAGTGGAAGCTATCCAAACATGGCCACTTCCTGTTACTAAGAAACAACTGAGAGCATTTTTATAGACATCAGAGTACTATAGAAAAGTTGTGCCCAATTACAGTACCATAGTTGCACCCCTTACAGACCTAACTAGGAGGAATAAACCAGAAAAGGTAGTGTCGACCACAGATTGTGAACAGGCATTCCAAAAACTAAAAGAGATTTTGGGAAGACCCACCTATGTTAGCCAGCACAGATTACAATAAAGAATTTATTGTATAGGCAAATGCTTCAAATTATGGGGTAGGGGCTATGCTTAGCCAAGTTTCCAAAGAAGGAGAAGAGCACCCAGTTGTTTATCTGAGACATAGACTCCAACCTGGAGAAGAGTGTTATGCAGCTGTGAAGAAAGAGTGCTTGGCCATAATGCGGGCATTGCAAAAGCTGCAGCCCTATCTTTATGGGAGAAAATTCACTGTACTCACAGATCATAACCCCTTAACATGGCTTAATAGGGTGAGTAACCAAAAATCCCAGTTACTGAGGTGAGGTCTGGGATTGTAAGCATATGATATGACCATACAACATCACAGTGGGATTAATAATGACAATGTGGATGAATTGTTCAGGAGAGAAGAGGGTTAATATCCCCAGGTAGACCCATTTTTCTCAAGTGCCGGTTTGCAAGGGTCACTTGAAAATCATGCATGAGTCATAAAGTGGCGGGGGAGAACTGTGAAGAAACTGTAAACACTGTCATCTGTGTAAGCATGTCTGGCAGGAGATTTATGTATATTCTCAGATTAACTTGTATTTTATGCCAGCATGTCTAATTGTGAATATGGAAAAACGTTTTAGAATGTTGAGTATTTCCCTGTTTATACAGAATGTTTAGAAAATCTGTTAGTATTTTGATGCATTTCTAATTGCAAATATTTGAGGGGGACATTCTAAAATACTGTGGAGAATCAGCTGACTAGTGAGTGATGTCATTAGAATGTTCCTAATTACTAAGTGATTATTTAAACAGCTGCCGGACAGAAGAAAATCTTTTTCAAACAGCTGACTGTTATTTTTAAAATTAGACAGTTGAGACTGCAGTTTGTCAAGTGCTGAGTAGTTTTGTGAAGTACAGTCAATTACGGTGCTGTGCACTCAGTCGACGGCCTTGAAAGAGAACTCACCAAAAACTGTGTGTGAGGTATTAACTGGAAATTGTCCACTTTTATTAAGCATCTGTTGGGTTGTTTGTTTCTGATAACTTGTTGCAGTTAAACTCTTTTTTCTAGAGGCTCCTTTAGCTGTTTAAAACTTTCATTTAAAGGCTCACTGCTGCTTTTCAGCTATGAGAAACATTTCTGCAGTTTGTTTCTAAGTAGTGGGGATATTTGTAGCATTTCCATATTCAGGCTTGTATTTAGGCCTAGTGTTTGTGGAGGATGTGTGCCTGAGCACATATTCAAGGACATCTTGTTTAGTCAAAGCCGTCAGGCATTTCAGTGAGAGAGAATTGTTTGACGTCATTGGCTGACTGAGGTCACCTGGACTACAGCTTGGACTAAGCACCTGATTGGTTCTTTTGAGATTTCTTTCGTAAAAGCTGTCTCAGGTTTCAACTTTCTGATACCTAAGAAGTTCATTTGTGAGTGTTCTGCCATTTCACACTGAGCTAATCGAAGGAAGGACACTGAGCAAACTAGGAGCTATAATATATAACATTAAGTATCTTGTTTTTTGTTTATTTTGTTCTTTATTTCTTTATTTATAGCACTTTGTGTACTGTGTATTTTTCTAGCTAGTTTCACTGTGTGTGAGGTATTAACTGGAAATTGTCCACTTTTATTAAGCATCTGTTGGGTTGCTTGTTTCTGATAACTTGTTGCAGTTAAACTCTTTTTTCTAGAGGCTCCTTTAGTTGTTTAAAACTTTCAATTAAAGGCTCACTGCTGCTTTTCAGCTGTAAGAAACATTTCTGCAGTTTGTTTCCCACCCTCCCTCCCTGTTGGTATACTGTTTTTATAGTTGGTGGCTTTGCAGTTGCACGCCCCTAGTGTAAATTTGATCTGGGACCCTCCTCCCAGTCTAGTGTCATTACCTCATTCTACCCAGTACAGGGAGAACATTTGAGAAGGCCAATCAGTTTAGTTTCTGCTACTCCTTTCTCTCTTTCCACTAAAAAAAAAAAAAAAAAAAAACTTTTTCTAAGCTTGTTTCCTGCCTTTCCTGTGGGTAGTTTAGCCTGGATATAGATTTTCTGTGTCCAGGACTATTTGTAGGCTTCTAGGGCCCAAGCCTTTCTGTGTTGGAGGGAAGCCTTCTAAAATAATTTTGTTTCTTAGAACTAGACAGTTTTTTGTTTCAGCACTTGTTAAGAACTTATTGTAAGCACTAAATAAGCTACAAATTACTACAGCACTCAACATTCTTCACTGTCTAGAGGAAAACAGTTTCTAGTACGTAACAAATAAGCACCTATCCAGGCATGTCTAAGGGTCAGCCCCTGGTGTTTTCTCCTGTCTATCTGATGAATCTGGGCATCTCGGGGCAATACAGTAATTGCCTCATGAACACAGACAACCCTCTCCTCCTACCACCCAACACTACAACCTGTGAGAGATGCACTTATATAGCCAAACTGGAAGCAAAGCTCTCTTCACCCAAGACTGGACTAGACAGTCAAGAGGAGAAGGTAAACACTTGCACCACACCACACTCAGCACATAGTCCCTCAAAACCTACACCACCAAAACACGCACATAGAAACACAAAACGCACACCTACATTCACGGAGGCTCTCAGTAAAAACCTGCCCAAGCAACAGGATCCTCCAAAGCAGAAACACAAGCAACCTCCACCCCCCAACACAACCCAAATGACACATAGCCCACAAACTCAGTGTGCCACTCAACCACAGCCCATAAGGCATAACAACGTACCCGACACTCTAGTTATAGGTGACTCTATAGTCAGGCACACTGATGTTCCACTCACCAGGCTAAACAAGGAGAACGTTACTGTCAGCTGCCTGTCAGGTGCCAGGATCCGCCACATAACACATGCACTCAGGTCACTCCACAACAAGTACAAATATGACTCTGTCATTGCCCATGTTGGTGTGAATGACCTGAGACGTACCTCCTTGGACTACATGAAAAGGGACATGGAGGAGCTGTCCAATCTTGTAGCCCAGGGAGGTATGACCCTAGCCCTGAGTAGCATCCTGCTATCACCCAGAATGATACCACAGTACAAGGACAAAATGATTGACTTCAACAATTGGTTAAGTTTCTGGTGTCATTCTAAGGGGATCCAGTATCTATCTGCCTGGGATGACATGATTGACAAGCCATGATGCTTTGCCAGAGATGGCCTGCACCTGTCGCCTCTGGGATTCCGGATACTGGCTACGGCTCTAGCTACCCCTATAGTGCCTTTTTTAGGCAAGCTTCAAATGACAAATTCACCACCCTAACAGGTACAGGCAAGAAGAATCTGAGGGTATTGCTACTCAATGCTAGAAGTCTAAACCTCAAAATGCACTCTCTCGAGGCACTCCTTAAAATGGAGAACATCGACATCTGTGCAGTGACAGAGACCTGGTTCAAGGCTCCAGAGAGTACCCCTGCAGTACCAGGCTATAATTCATACAACACCTTTCGGCCACCTAACCTGGACTGAAACACTAAAGGCGGAGGCGTGTCCATATTCATTAAGGATATCCACATCTCCAGGCTAGTTGCTCAGCATAATGCATCCGAGATTATCCAAGTACAACTAACTTTGGGCAAGACCGCAATCCAAATTGTAGCTTGCTACAGATCCCCTACCATGCCCCAGGATTCCCACTCCTCATTTCTTAATACACTGGAAAATATTAGGGTACAACCTAACACCCTAATAATGGGCGATTTCAACTACCCTACCATTAACTGGCAAAACTACTCATGTACCAACTCTTATGCTCAACGTTTTCTGGAATTCATAAATTCCAATGCCATGGATCAACTTATCCACACCCCCACCAGGGGCAGCAATATCCTAGACCTGGTTATTACTAACATGGGAAACCGGTGCTCCACACCAGAGGTCAATTCCTCATTGGTCAGATCCGACCATAAGCTAATCACCCTAGACATCCACATCCTTCCCCCACCCCCCATTAGGGAAACCACAGTAAAAAATTTCTCCAAAACCAACTTCACGCTTCTTAAGACAGAAGTGGCAAACTTCACAACACCCATGCTGACGGACAATAGAGGTATGACTGCTGAATCCTACACAAATGCACTTTTTAAGCACTTAGATGAGTGCATGGATCGTGCAATCCATAACCGAACCAAGATGCTATCCTCCAAAAAAAGGAAGCCAATCTGGTGGTCCCCTGCCATAAACAAACTCTACAACAGAAGAAAGAAACTGTTGCAAAAAATAGTAAAATCCCATGATTGGAAAACTACCTGGTCAACTTCAGTAAGAAGCTGAGATCCCTCATAAAATCCTCCAAAGCTAGTTATGAAAACAAAATCGCCACTGACTCTAAAGACAACCACAAAGCATTCTATAGCTATGTCAAGAATCTCAATGACAACACTCAGATCTGCTCTGAGTTACAGCACAATGGCACTAAATATACAGAACCTATGGATATTGCCAACATCCTGGCAGATAGGTTCAGTGCTAACTTTACCCCTATGTTATCCCCTAAAGGGCCCATCTCTATACCAGAAGAATGCAAAGTTCCTGTAATCACGGCTGCACAGGTAAAAAACACACTATCCAAAACCAAGAACACAGCATCCATGGGACCTGACGACATCCCAGGCTGTGTTCTACATGAACTACAGAACGAACTGGCACCCCACCTAAGTACCATGTTCAATCATAGCCTCACCTCAGACTATGTGCCCACTGAATGGCGCACAGCAACAGTTATCCCACTCCACAAAGGGGGAGCCACCACAGACCCCGGAAACTACCGCCCCATTAGCCTAATGAGCCTGGTCTGCAAGGCTATGGAGCGTATCATCATGGAACTTATAAACAATGACATTCATAATCTCCAAACTGAGGACCCCACCCAGTTCGGGTTTGTAAAAGGCAGATCATGTCTCCTAAACCTGATAGACTTCTTTGAAGCAGTCACCAAAGCCATAGATGAGGGTAAGGT
Source organism: Protopterus annectens (assembly GCF_019279795.1). Taxonomy (NCBI): domain Eukaryota; kingdom Metazoa; phylum Chordata; order Ceratodontiformes; family Protopteridae; genus Protopterus; species Protopterus annectens. Next base: position 314,011,780 of record NC_056734.1, read on the forward strand.
GGTTCACACAGCCTATCTAGATCTCGCCAAGGCTTTTGACACCATCCCCCACTCTGGAATTATAGATAAACTCACTAAACTAGGTATAAATCCCTATGTCACAAGATGGGTTGCCAACTGGCTCACTGACAGAACCCACACTGTGAAAGTAGTAGACTCCAAATCCAGCTTCAGACCAGTGACAAGTGGAGTACCACAGGGTTCAGTCCTGGGTCCTCTCCTGTTTGGTATCTACTTCTCTGAAGTACAGGCCAACACAGAAGGTCTTTGGCAAACAAAGTTCGCAGATGACTGCAAACTAGGAGCCATAATCAAAACTCCAAAAGATGTGGATATCCTACAAAAGGGCCTTGCTGAGAAAGATGCCTGGTGTCAAAGCTATGGCCTCAAGCTCAATGCCAAAAAGTACATTGTCATTCCTTTTGGTAAAAACTCAGTACCCATGAACTACCACATAGGTGGTAGTCTACTTAACACCGAAAGTGTGATAAGAGACCTTGGGACACAGGTGGACAGTAGTCTCTCCTTTGATAATCACATTGCCACAGTAGTCAGGAAATCCTTCTATGTGGCACACCTCATCATAAAAGGTTTCTCATCAAGAAAAAAAGAGGTAATTGTTCCCCTCTGCTCATCACTCATTAGACCCATTATAGAGAACAATGCCCCTTTTGGTATGTACCTCACAAGACATCTACAACAACTGGAAAGGCCACAGAAATACCTCACAAAGAGGATTACCGGCCTCAAAGAGATGCCCTATGCAGACTGTCTCAAAAAACTGCAGCTTTACTCCATTGCATATCGCCTACTCAGAGGCGATCTCTGCCTAACACACAAAGCTATGTCAAACCCAGAGCTTTTAGACATGCTCCACTTAAAGAAATCCCAATCCCTATGAGCTACACGCTCTAGGGACCTAAACCTCGTCACCACAATAAACAGAACATGCTGGAGGGATAGATTCCTGTCCCAGAGACTTCCCATACTCTGTAAGAAACTACCTATCTATATCAAACAAAGCTCCTCATTAGCACTGTTCAAGAAAAATCTTGATGATTGGATGGGAGATAGGAAATTCACCCCGGGGATCACTTCTGTGGCTCTGCTCAACAGTGGCACAGGAAAATAATTTTCTTGGGTGGCGAAAGCCAGGGTACCTTTGGCTAGGCTTATATAGGCCCTAGGGCCAATAGCCTAGTACCTACCTATGAACCTATGAACATATGAAAACTGTAAGCCTGCCTTTTGCTTGATTTTATGTGTTAGAAGAGATCAAGAAAAGTATTCTTTAGTTAGATTAGGAAAGCTTAGTTATTAAGGTGAAGTTTTTCTAGAATAAGGGACTTCTATCCTGCAGTTTAATTTTACATTTCCAGTTATTGAGTTCTGGTCTTTATTGAAAGATATAGATTTATATTCTTGTAATCATTTTACTTATTATAAAATGTTTTTCATTACTTTACATTGTGGCTGGAAATCAGTGTTTTTCTTTAGCAATTAGAGAGTGCTTCTACCTGTTTGATACTCCCCAGGTCAACTCAAAGGTCTGGTCACTTATGATAATAGTTGTATGCCTTTAGAAGGGCATGAAGACACTCTGATTGGTGACATCATTACTGTATTATTTTGCGGAAGGGAAACAGCTGGAAATCTGTGTCAGACTTTCCCAGAAGTGTTTTGATCTGTGAGATTAAAATTTACTTTGTGAGTGTATCAGAGCTCTTAAACTAGGACAGAGTGCTCTGAAGTATTTAATAAGGAGTTTGTGGAAGACAGAGGTGTATATAGTCCAGTCCCAGGAAAATAGAGTATGTTCTGGTTCTGCTCTTAGGAGTGAGTTGTGAAATATTACTCCTGTTTAAGTGATGGTCTGATATTGGAGTTAGTAGTGAGGATTGAAGCTCCTTAGTTACTGACCCAGGATGGTAAGGGACGTCATTTAGTTGGTGGTAGTCCAGTGGGTTATGGCCAGACATCACATCCTTCTTAAGATATTCACAGATTTTTGAGTTAATGTTGTATGTTCCACTGCTGTAAACAAACTATCCTGCATAATATCCAACTGGGTCATTGCTTTGGAATAAACTTTTAAATTTTCCCATTACTATTGCAAGCATCTGGAAGAAAGCATTTGTGCATCCTTTTGTAATACCAGTAACTTCAGTCTTATTTACATTTTACCAACCATATCAAAATTATTGGAAAACTAATTTATACCCAACTTGCTCCTTTTATTCAAAAATAAAATGCTTTTTTTCCAAAATACCAGGTTTTAAAAAGGAAGAAACACAAATGTAGCCCTACATACCATTGGAGATGACATTCTTCAGAATTTAGATAGTAATCCTACAAAACCTTATGGATGACTTTTCAAGAATGTAGACAGTAACCCAACAGTAACCCAGCAAACCCTTACAGTTACCCTCTCCAGAACACAGACAAAGAATTACATGGTCACATTTCTTTGACCATAAAAAATCTTTTTGACTTGACTTGTGGCAAACCATTTCCAGAGACTTTCAGTGAGATTCAGTTCTAATCTAATTTGTTTCAATGGTTCAAGTTTCTTGTCAAATAGATGGTTCAAAGGAAAAATGAGTACAGAACTCTCTCACTTTTTGCAATTAATCAGTGAGTCTCTGAAGGTTTAATTTTTATTTTCTCTACTTTTCTCCATGTTTATTAGCAGAATGCCCATAGATCATGTTATAGCTTCCTAGCATACACTATGGTGTCAATATGGTCATCTACAGGTCAAGTATTACCCATCCATATTCCAAACTCAATTACAAAATAACCTCAACTTATATTCTTAGTGGCTTAACAAAATTCAGCTACTTCTCAGCTTAAAAAGACAAACAAATGTGATTGTTGTTTATATTTCTTGGCACTCACAAAACAGGAACATACTTCACACCAATCAGTATCAGCTAGAAACAATAAATCCATTTGACTACCCAGCCGTTTGGCTAGAACAGCAACTAAACATTTAACTTCACATTATTAAGACTAGGACAAAAATCAACACATTTTTTTCTGTGCCTCTAAAATGTCATTATTTTTCTCCACCAAAGACAACATTGCAGATAGGAAAGCTGTTCTTCAGGCCCTTCTTGAATATAGCCGGATAATTATGAATGCAGTCAAAAAGAAAAAGTTGACTGCTCAGTAAAACAAAAGCAGCTAAAGATGGACATGTGGAATTCTTTCTTTGAAGACTGAATACCATTGCTAAACCTTAGCCAATGCTAAATTGCTTCTGTGAAATAGCAGTAGAAATTATTACACAGTTGAAATAACTCACTGTCTTTATCAGTAGTTTCACTAAATCACTATGCTACTCACAAGGAGGAGGTCGAAGTGTCTGGAAACAGGTTTTCTATCTAAGATTCCATGGATGAAGAAATGTCATTAATTAAACAAGAAAGAGTATTGTCATCTCCCATGGAATCAATTGATTATGCTAACTAATGTATGGGATTTTTTTTAAGACAGCATGTATGTCACACGTATTTGACTTACTTTAACATAACTTATCATATTTGTTATGAGGGAGATAATGTTCCTTTAAAAATGCAGTCTGCAGAGAGGGGAGGGTCTGTGCTGCAGGGTAGAGATGTTTTCCCTTTCCCAGTGCTGTCTGTACTTGCCAATAATTATTGCATATTGGTAGTGTGTAATTTCTGAAATAACTTTTAAGAAGATAATATAGGTGCCATTGTTTATCTGGCAACTCTTTGCTCCAAATCAAAAACAGGCTCATAGCTGAAAAGTGTTACTTTTTTATATTGTTTGTCTTTTGTGTATTAGGTTTTACCAGAGTACTGATTAAGGCAAATTCCTAGCCTGTTCAGAGGCTGTTTACTAATCAAAAGATAGAGAATGATTCTCTGTCATAGAATTTATTTTTTTCTTTTTTGTGGAGAAATTATTTTTGTTTCTTGGAATGTAAGAGATCTTGGAGCTGCCCATAAGAGAAAAGCTTTCATTAATAACCTTGAATATAGCCAAAAGGAGGGGTTAGCGATATTAGTAGTCAATTAACAATTAGGATGGCAGGTAGTACATGAGATAAACAATCAGGTAGGAAGGTGGTTGATTTTTAAGATAAGCAATGCAAAATTTCATTAATTTTAGGACATTTTGCATGGTCCAAATGAGGACCAGAAATGTTTTATACAAGAGCTCTAGGACATGAAATCTAGATTGCTAATACAAAGTAGATATAGTCAGTGGTGGCTTGAGTGTGGCCACAGACCCTTTATCAGTTAAAATTCCATCCTGGAAATCTAGGCTGCCTAAAGTATTGGACTGTTAATACCAGTTTATTTTGGACCACAACTTGAATGATATTTGGCATGAACATCACCCCTCTTAGCGAGACTATACTTTTGTCGGCTTACAGTGAAGAATTGCAAGTATATTAGACTTCTGTCTTCCTGATAGATGTATAGTAAGTAAACATATTTCAGCCTGCACCACACTTGCCTGCTGCCTGACCATCATTTGGCTCTGCTGAGTTATCTGTTCTTGGACTTTATAGGGGAAGTTAATGTTCATAACATTTTCAGGAAACCCTCCACGTTTATGCCTCAGCAACATCCTCTGCTAGAGGCTTTTGAACAGGCTTGTGAGAGTGACATTTTTGATCTATATAATAATAAAGAGATCAAACCTGGTTTTTTTAACACCACTAAGGAGGAAAGGGAGGCTATAATGAGTTTGAGGAACAATGATTCAATTGTCATAAGACAAGCCGACAAAGGAGGTGCCGTAGTTATTATGGACAAATCTATGTATTGTGACAAAATGGAAATAATGTTATCTGATAATGATACATATTTGCCACTGCATAACTATGACCTTAATGGTTTGATCAGAAGAGTGCACAGCTATATCTATGACTTGCTGATAACCAATGTTATTGACAATGAATTATATAAGTATTTTTTGGTTGATAATCCCCTTGTTCCTTCATTTAGAGGGCTCCCGAAAATTCATAAGGAACTTTGAGTCCTCCCTTGAGACCTATAGTATCCAGCAGAGGATGGCTCACCGAGCCACTCTCTATTTATCTTGACAAAATGTTTAAACCTATAGTCATGGGGGTTGCTCAGGTCCTTAGAGATACCACTCATTTCTTGGAGAATCTATCAGCATTTGCGGATTCTTCTTTTTTGTAACAATGATTTATTAGTAACACTAGATGTCAAATCATTATTTACATCAATACCTAATGAAACTGGTATGGATTTCATTAGGCTTTTCTAGTGAAGCAGTGTGTTCCTAATGATAAGATATGTAGATGGATGTCCCTCTTGGAACTCATATTGGAGAATAATGTTTTGCTGTATGACAAACGTTACTATTTACAAACCAAAGGGGTAGCGATGGGTACCCCATGTTAACGATATGCCAACTTGGTGTTGGCACATTGGGAAGATACCTTTGTCCTTAACAACAATATTTTTGGTAGACATTTGAAATACTACAATAGGTTTGTAGATGATGTTTTATTGTGTGGGGCAGTTCGATTGAACAGCTCATGGAATTTGTGTCCTACTTGAATGCTATTACTGAATTTCTTTGTTTTGAATGTTCCTACTCATTTAGTGCTATAGAGTTCTTAGATGTTAGAGTGGTTATGGTCCCTAATGGCTTTGACACAGAACTTTATAGAAAACCTTGTTGGAGGAACAATCTTTGCACCGTAACAGCATGCATCCCAAGCATGTGCATAAGAACATTGTTAGAAATCAGGTCATGAGGGTCTCGAGACTGACCACACAAGATACTGTTTTTGAACACAGTAAAACACAATTAACTGCTAACTTCTTATCCAGAGGATATAATGGCCAAGAGGTTCGTAATGACATCAAAGAATGTGATAGACTAAGGACAGGTCCTGGTGCCCCATTGATGAAGAGAGGTAACTTTGGGTCAACAGTCAACATGAAACATGACAATCGTCAAGTTAATAGGCTTACAATACCTTATACCAATAGGAACACAGACATCATTAGAATAGTCAGTAACAACTGGAAATTTTTGTTAATGGATGGTAGCATTAAGAATCTCATAGAAGACAGACCACGCATAGCCTATAAGAACATGTTGTCTCTCAACAGGTTGCTGTGTTATGACAGCAATATTATAGATGCCATACATTCTGATAGATGTGGTACTTTTCCTTGCCGTTCTTGTAACCAATGCAAATATATAGCTAATTCCAACAGCTTTACACATCCAGTAACAGGACGCATTTATGCATTTAGACACTATGCTGATTGTAAATCCACCAATGCTATTTATGTAGCAGAATGTCAACAATGTAAACAGTTCTATGTTGGCAAGACAAATAGGTGTTTAAGAGAGCGTATTAGGGAACACATCTATGCCATCGATAGGAGTAATACAACTAATGCCTTGGCAACATGTTATTGTTAATGGACCATCACATACTTTTAAATTTAAGGTTTTGGAATTGGTTTTGAGAAATGGGAGGCTAGGTAATATTAAGAACTTCACGGAAGAAAAAGAAGGGAAGTGGATTTTGAAACTTCAAGCCCACAGATATGGGCTTAATGACAGAGTTACCCTGAGGCCGTTTTTGGCCAACAGATCATTAAAGCATTAGGAGTAATACTATATACTTATGTATTTTTATCAATTATAGACGTTCCAGTGATTATTTTATTTTGCATTGTTCTTTATATGTGTATGTATTCCTTTAAATGCCTTTTAAATGTGTTAGATGTATTTAATGCTTTGATTCACTGCATCTGAATGGGTGATGATGTCATTTCCTATATTTAAACTCTGTGGTTTTTGACTGCCTTTGATGTCTGAAGAAGCGTTGTTTTAAACGTGAAAGTGCTTACCTTACTGCAGTTTTTATACTTTTGTCTTTCTAGCCATATTAAATGTTGGATTTTATGGATTTGTGGTGTCCTCATTGAACAAGCAGCACGAAAATAACTCCTCTGTTATTTTCATTTTTTTTATAGGGGAAGTACTACAGATGGTTTTGACTCCTTAATCCTTAAAGATGAGAAGACATCAGATGAGCTGGGGGAGTGGATTACATGGCTTTTGAGGTATCACTGGGAATGGGATTTATAAAACAATGGGAATGTTTCAAGAATCATATGGACTCTTATAAGGCTAGTAAATAAAGGGATACATTTAATCTGAATAATATGGAGAAACAAATCAAGCTGCAGGAATTTAGAGGAGGGCAGGCTGTACAAATAGGGTACTAAAAGAAAATATTAACAGCCCAACAAAATTATCAGACCTCACAATATCTGTGGACTCAGAGGAAGTAGGAGAGGGTTACAAATCTTGATTGGACTAAAAGAATCACATCCATTAAATGTTTTGCTATAAGGATAAATAAAAGACACATGGAGTTTGCTGTTGTGGGTGTCAGATCTTCTAATGGCCAGGTTGCACATAATTTGCCTCAAATTAATATGATTATGGCATGTTGTCTAGATGAACTCTACTACTCTACGATGGTATGCAATGGGGATAAAGTGATATTTTTTGAAAGATTAAATCTTCTACGTATTTTGTTTGAAAATATAGAGGCTCTTGAGAAACCAGTTTAATTGTTGAAATTAATAAAGCCATAGATTATTCTATGTCAGGGAAAGCACCAGCTCCAGGTGCTCTTATTGTTGAATCTTTTAAAAGATACAAATTGGTTTTGAACCTCCTATTACTCACCATGTGTATGGAGGTAGAAAATATTAACAGTTCCTGAATACTATAAACATAATGAGGATAATATATCTTCCCAAACCTCCCAAGGATGCTATGGATACAATGTCTTGTATACCTATTTCATTACTTCTTCTAAACAATAACATTTTTTGCAAAAATGTTTGACATGCACATCAGAGAATATCTTGAGACTTTTAATGAAACATAGACAACAGGACTTTATTAAGGGTAGGACAGGGGGACAAGATCTTGTTTGATTTTGACTGAAGTTACAACAATCAAGTGCTTTTTCCTCAGAACCTTAGGGTGTTACTTTTACTAGATTTCTCAAGTGCCTTTGATTCTGTGAAATAGTTTTTTTATGGCAACTTTTGGCTGGTTACAAATTTCCACTAGGTTTTGTGGAAAAAAAGTTTAATTATTATACCAAGCATCTGAAACACTGGAATTCATCATCTACACAAAATTTGTACCTCCATTTTTTTCCTCTCAGTTTATTGATGATGGGGTAATAACACATTCAGACCCCATTAATGTTGTTCGTACATTTTAATCTTTGTTATTTATATTTTCATCATCATCATGTCTTCAAATTAATAGGTCTAAATTGTTTTTGTTGCCATTAAATGATACTTATCTTAATAGGCTAGGGTCACAGTCTTCCTTGGAAAGAATCGCAATCATTAAACAGTGTTCATATTTGGGTATAGCCATGGCTTTCACACTCAAGTGTATGTTGGACTTCAATTCTAGACCATTATGCCATGCTATTTGGGATAAGCTACTGTCTTGGCATCATTTAAACTTCTCCTTCATACACAAAATACAGGCTAATAAAATTGGGTTAGACCATAAAATATTCTTAGTGTTTAGAAATTTACCAAATATTATAAAAAATAAAATCGATTTCCAAGTTTTATGAAATAAATCCTCTCCTAGAATTAGTTGACAAAGTGTGCCTGTTGGCTGGCCTGAACTTCCCTAATTTAGGAGTTAATGCCAAAGCTGACTTAGCTTGGCAGATACTAAGGATTAGTGATACAACTAGCTTGATTTGGTTTTGTGTAGAATTTAAAGTCTTATTTTACATCTCTACACCACACAGAGATAAGGGAATCATGCAATATTTGGGATCCTGGTGGATGAAATAATGGTGGTTTGCCAAATGCTCTTACCTTCTTCTGTATCTGGAATTACTAAAGTGGTGTAGAATTATTTTAATACTAAATTTTTTATAGATCAAAAACTATCATTTGGTCAGGCTGGATTAGTGCCAATATTATTTTTGTTAAAGGCTTTTAGGAGAAGTGTTTTACCCAAATTAATGCAGAAGGTAGTTTGCTATGGTGGCAATATCATCTTTCCTCCTTGAGGTTAGCTGTAAAGGACTAAAAAATAGAGACGATAGAAGGGCTAAAGTATGAAAATAACCAGGGAGTCCATCCAATATTTCTTTCCTGTCTGATAGAAATGGCAGAGGAATACAGATGACTTATTCAGAAGTCAAAAGTAACTTTACTGTCATTCAACCATACACAAGTATACAGCTGAATGAAATTACATTTCTCTAAGCTCAGGCACAAACAGAAAACACAACAACACAGAATACAAAAAACACTTATACAACAGCAGTGTACAAGCCTAGCAAAGGCCCAGGAGCTTTAAAAAATGAGCATGATTCCAAGAACTAAAGCAATTGCTACTTAACACTGCTGCCATCTCTTCCCCATCACCAGCAGCATCCAAGACCCAGTCCTAACTTCTGACTTTCCATCTGACACCCACAGACCCTCACAACTGCTACAGCCTGAATGCCCAATCGACCATTCCACCACCAGCAACATTCAGTCCTTTCTTCCAACCTTCCATCCCACACTGAAGCCCTGACAACCACCACTACCTTCAGACCCAATGGCCAGAACCAGGATGAACTTCATCAATTTCCACCATCCATACCATCACCATCACCAGTCCATACTCTGACCCATAAGCAGAGTCCCAAATCCAGTCCAGTTAAAACAAACAAATCCTGTCCCTTTAAATTGCACTAGCAGACAAGGCAACTACCTCTGCTTCCCGCTTTCCATACCAGCCAATTCTCCACTGAAGGCCCCAACTTCCATATATTCATGTTCCATTAAAAAAGACATGTAGATGTTTCAAACATGGATATCACAGACACCACCACAACCACAAAACAGCCACACACTAGACCAGGCCAAACGGACCACCACATAATCAGTTAACAAAAATACAAAATAAAAACAAAACAGTGCACCAATCTTATGATTGTTTTGACCAGTTTATTTGTAATTTGGCAGAAATGGATTAATAGGTAGCTCTTGGACAACAAGTGGATGGAAGTGTATCAAAAGAGCCATTACCAAAATGTGCTGTATTTTTATTCCTTTACTTTATATAAAATGATACACTCATGGCACCACTCCCAGTACTGGCTAAGAAGAATGAATCAATCATTACACTCTTCATGTTAGTGTTGCAATTCAAGCAACACAGATTACTATCATATGCTTTTGACGTGTCTAGTTGTTAGACTGGTATGGAATAGGTTCTATCATTATATTTTTGGGCATCATAAGTTACCTTCCCTGATATAAATGATATTTTGCAATGACTGGTCATTAACATTCAAAAACGAGTCTACTTATTGGTCAGCCCAACCAGCATGCCCATTGTAAATCGAGCATATATAGAGATTCCAGTTTTCTTTTCTATTCTTTATAAAAAAAATAAACATACATATCTGGACTCTTAAGAAGTACGAGAGAGACAGAACAAAGAAAATACAAGGATAATCAGGTATACAATGCAAAACTAGAGAAATGCACCCGATTATCCTTGTACTTTCTATACCCTATACCTTTCTATAAGCAACAGAGATCTTACGTTCACCCTCATGACCAAACCTTGGGTAAATCCAGCATTACCCACATCCAGCAGTGGGTTATTGTTATTGTATGTTTTGACTCTTAAAGATCATTAGGTGTGGAAGTTTGATATCTGATGCTCTCCTCTACCTTACCTGGTATCTTTTGATCTTGAAATAAGTATGAAGTAAGTTGGGCAAGTAGAGCCTTGTTTATATGCAGAAATGTTTACATTTTGTAAAGAAGAATATGTTTCAAATGGATTCGTTTTGGAGTATTTTCTTGTATTGATGGACATCTAAGATTGGCTAAGATATTTTTTTATATATATATATATATATATATATATATATATATACATATATATATATATACATATATATATATATATATATATATATATATATATATATATACATATATATATATAGACTAGAAACTAATGAAAGCTAGAGCCATGGCTACATATTTTGGTTTGTGATTCTAGGGTATGTAGATTGTCTGTTATTATTTTCTCTTATTTATGAAGTACTACTTATTACTGTTTATGATTGTTGTTTTTATGGTTGAATAAAGTTGTCTAGTTCAAAAAATAGTTCAAATAATTCCAGAAACTGGAATTATTTTTTTATTTGCTAGCTGCACTCTACCAATATCATTATCTAATATTCACTATACAGAACATAAGTTCTGCTTCCTTGTCACTCAGATATGGAAAATGTTTCTAGCCTCCTTGAAAGGATTGTGGTGTTACTCTGAATTCTTAGCAGAACTTTAAAAGTATCTTCAAAACAAAGCTAAATTCAATTGTTATCCTAGTAATGTAATCAGTTGGTGGGACATCCATACCTCATAAACATTTTTAATGATTATACCATTTGTCTTTTTTCTTAAACATTGGCTCATTCATTATTCTTTCCTTCCTATAGCTTTCCCTTTTTTGCTCTTTCCTCTATCTTTTTGTTGTTATTCTACATATAAAGACTTTCCATTTATTTGTATCATAAAATATCTACCACTCTTTTTTGATTTTTTCATTTCTCCTTTTTCTCCATTTCTTTGCACTCTTCTTTTGTCTAGCCCAGATATCTTTTCCCATATCTTTCTCACCTTTACTTCATACTCTCCTGTAGTGTTTTGCTTTAAAAAAATCCCAGTCTCTCCGAGCCACATGCTCCAGGTACCTAAACCTTGTCACCACAATAAACAGAACATGCTGGAGGGATAGATTCTTGTCCCAGAGACTTCCCATACTCTGAAACAAACTACCCATTCATATCAAGCAAAGCTTCTCATTGGTCCTCTTTAAGAAAAATCTTGCTGATTGGATGGGAAATAAAAACTTTACCCCGGAGATCACTTCTGCAGCACTGCTTGACCAGGGCAGAGGAAAATAATTTTCTTGGGTGGCAAAAGCCAGGGAACCTTTTTGGCTAGGCTTATATAGGCCCCAGGGCCAATATCCTAGTACCTACCTATGAACCTATATGTACTTTTTGTGGATGTTGTTCATAGACTAAAATCATTTATCCTATTTTTTTGGAATGTTTCTTTAATTATATTTGGTCTGTACTTGAATTGTTGTTTATGTTTATTTCTAGGAATTGTTGAACATTATTACTGATACTGTGATATAATTGGTAAAGAAATGCCCTGAATATGGTTATTCCTCCTTAGCCTATCTTACTATTTAGGTTCCAAAATATAATTCTGTTCATATGTTCTGGTCCTTAGGTTACCATAACTACTAAGTAACCTGCAAAAAGCTCTATTGTGATCACAACTCTACCTACGTATACAATATTGCCACATTATTTTTTCAATATGATCATCTCATCCTAATTCTTGTGGGTTGTCTCTTCCTATGCCACCTTTCACTTTTTTGCTAACCCCACCCTGCCCCTATTCCTAATTCCAACCCTACACATTACATTTTGAAAAAAAATTCTTTAACACAAAACTATACAAAATGCAGACACACACACACACACACACACACACACACACACACACACACACACACACACACACACACACATGCACAACAGACAAGCTATGCTAACGTTAATCTGTGGAGACTCCTCACACACTGTCACCCCAAATGCACAATTTTGGAATTAAAAGAAACATCCGCTTACCATACCTGAATCTACATCCCCTACATCACATAATAATTTAACACAACTCCAGTTGACAAAAAAGATATCCAACAACTACTCATTTCAGTAATTAAAAAAAGCATATCTGATAACATATTACTAAAATGAGCATTCAGCAGTTATTAACTGCTGTTAACATAGGGGTATGCATCTCAGACACCCCCAAGTGGAACATTTTCTTTTCACCACTCATAGAGATGACTGAATTACTTGCAAATGCCATTCTTGTAATTATGGAAAAGCAATCACCTGCATTTAGCACATGTTAAGAAAACCCTCATCAAATGTTCTTGTAGTGTAATCTACCCAGTTTGAAGAGAAAACACATGCATACTGTTAAAACACATAAGATAAAGTTACAAGGTTTTATCTCAATTTTGAAAACAAGGGGCAGGATTCATGAAGGCTTGCACGGAGTGTAAGAGATGTGTAAGACTCCATGCAAGCCTCGCGATCTAGGAACAGCCCGAAACTCCGTGTAAGAGACCAGCTAAAACGTCTCTTACATGGACTGGGCGTGGATATGCTAAATACCTCACTTGCAGCCGAAAGGCATGCAAATGAGGTAGAGTAGCGATCCACGAAGAAGAAAGCAGCCCGTGTAAGAGCCATTTTAGCTGCAGAAATGTACTCAGTTGACAACTGAGTACGTTTCTGCAAAAATCACAATGGAGCCATTTCAGCTCCAAATAAAGGGTGCATATGTGTCAGGCACCATGCCAATGGCCAAATATGTGGCCACTGGCAAGGTACCCCAATGCAAATATGAAAAATAAATCTTTTTTTTCGGATCGCCGATGTTTAAACCAGCGCAGCCCGCAAACGGGTTGCTGTATAACACATAAAATGAAGGTTATAAACCCACAAATGTGGGTTTTATGCAATACATGGATTTACAATACAGGGACCAGCAGACCAAAAACAACATGGCCACCGTTTAGTGGTTGCTAAGGGGGGAAGCTGAGTCTAAGAGATGTAACTAAGCATTAGTAGGCAATATGATGTAAATGAGTGTTAGGATACTGAATTCCACTGTCACATAGCAAATGAGCACATTCTGAGTAGTGTAAGAGATACATAAGGGGGAGGAATAGAGTAGGAGATTGGTGACATCACAGTGGGGAATGGTATAAATAAATGCAGTTCATTGGAGGTCAGTGTTACATGACAGATGTCAGACACATATCATGGAAAGAGGAGTGCCACAAGATAAGCATGGGAAAGTCAAGAAATGGAAGGTGTACACTGTTACTTACACCAAAGTTTCTTGTTGGGCGTGCATGCGCACGTGTGAGCACCATGAGGCGCGGGTAGGGCAGTGTGAGCGTGTAAGGCAGACTGAGCATGTGGGAGCCTGTTGGCAGACCTGTAAGACTGTTTGCGCTAGTGTGCACGCGTGTAGGGCAGACTGAGCATGTGGGAGCCTGTTGGCAGACTTGTAAGACTGTTTCCGCTGGTGTGCGTGCGTTTTAACCTGAATAAGTAGATTCTGAACCATGTAAGCATGTGTGCGCACGTGTAAGCCACTGTGAGCATGTTTCTGCTGGTATGCACGTTGCTCCCTCCTGAGGAAACAGAAAGGAAAAAGGAAGCAACAGAATTAGTAGGAAGCTAGCAGGGAATACTGCTGGAGCTAGCAGGTGAAAACAATTAGAAGCAGGCAATTACACAGGCGGAATAGTAGCTCAGCCAAGCACTTAAAACTCTGCAAACAGCAGTGCAGGATGTTTCTCTCAAGAGACACTGCAAGACAGAAGTAAGCTATTAGAAGTGAAAACTGAAAAAGCTGAACTCAGAGCAGAAATGCTAGGGGCTGCCATAGCTGTCATAAGGAGACATAGGTGACTTGCTGAGGGCGGTGACAATGCAGATGGTGCCAGACAACCCACAGTGAGGAGACGGAGAAGAGTGTACAGGCTCAGGGTCACCTACCACGGGTTACATGAACTGGAGATAGTAGAGCACTATAGAGTGGACAGAGACCTCCTGGAGCAAATTGTCAAGCTGTACAGGCCACGCCTCACACACAGAGCCAACAGAGGGGAACCCATCCCAGTGGAAACGAAGGTATGTGTTGGCCTAAGAATACTAGCAACAGGTACCTTCCAGAGACCAACTGGTGATATGATGGGGATATCACAGGCATCAGCCTCCAGGGTACTGCACAAGTTCCTGGATGCCATTTCAGCACATGTCGGTGATCATGTATATTTCCCCAATGCCCAAGAGGTATTGGCCAGCAATATGCGTCTCTTCCAGCAAATAGCGGAATACCCTGAGGTAGTGGGTGCAATAGACTGCACGCACATAGGCATCAAAGCACCAGCCGGTGAGCGGGGTAGGGCCTACATTAATCGCAAGGGCTTCCCCTCCATCAACTGCCAGGTCGTGTGTGATGC
Organism: Protopterus annectens; assembly: GCF_019279795.1. NCBI lineage: Eukaryota > Metazoa > Chordata > Ceratodontiformes > Protopteridae > Protopterus > Protopterus annectens. The sequence goes on from NC_056734.1 coordinate 314,026,957, forward strand.
CCAGGGTATAATAATGAATGTGTGTGCTGGCTGCCCTGGGAGCTACCATGATTCCCATAGCTGGCATTTGATGCAGCGGTACCAGACATTTGCCAATGGGGACATCCCACACAGACACCTAGTGGGGGATGCAGGTTATGCACTGGAGCCGTGTCTGATGACACCCATCAGAAACGCACACACACCTGAACAGGAATGCCATAATGAGGCACACGCACAAACACGTAATGTAATCGAGCATGTGTTTGGGCTGCTCAAGTCACGGTTCCGGTGTCTGGACACATCTGGTGGAGCCTTGCAGTACTCACTAACTACATGTACCCAAATTGTCATGGTATATGCTATGCTACATAATATGATCTTGCGAAAACAGCTGCAGCAGGACCAGCATAGGGCCGGGCCAAACAGCCCCCCGCCATTGCCAAGGCCATCACAGGCAGAGCGTGACTCAGAGGAGGAACAACCTGAGCCTGCCCCAGTAGGCAGAAGGAGGCATTCCCAGTATGCCCTGGCCTTGGCAAAGAGGCAACGCATAGCACATACACTGGCTCAGTAGGAACCCTGGGAATGATACCCCTCTCTGACTCACTCATATAATAACATGGATGCCTAAAATGACATAACCTGCTCTCAAACATGTACAGGGAGTGTAATGTGTGCATCCGACAGAGGCAGCCCTGCAGCACCACCTGAGGCATGAATGCCATGTGTTAAGTAATGTAACACCATGTAGTATATGCACACTTGAGGACCCTGACTAACATCCTATCCTCACCAAGCATGATGCCACAATATGATGATGGGATGATCAATTGCAATAATTGGCTGAAGTATTGCAGTTAGTCAAAGGGGATCCAATGTGTGCCAGCCTGGGATGACATGCTGAGCATGACATGATGCTCCACCTGCTAGGGGTGGTGTGCACCTATCAGTCCAGGCCTCATGGATACTGGCAAAGACTGTCATTACCCACAGTGTGCCCTGAATAGGTAAGGCTCAACACACAAACCCACCTCCATAGGTACCACAAGGGATAAGAACCTAGATGTAATGCTACCCAATGCCAGAAGTCTAAACAGCAAGATGTGTGCAGTGTAAACTCACCCAGTATGGAGAATGTTGATATCTGTCTTGTAACAGAAAACTGGGTCAAGGCTCACAACAGCACCCTAACACTACCATGTTACACCTCATACTGTGCTGTACAGCCTCAAAACATGGAACAAGCTACAAAAGGAGGGTGACTAGCAATAATTGTCAAGGATAACCACACCCCCATGTTGGTACCACAGCAAGAAGTAGCATGGACTAGCCATGGTCAAGTAACAGTGGCTAAAACTGCTTCCCAGTTTATAGCCTGCTACAGACTACCATCCTAACACCAGGAACTGCACCTGGCCTATGTTGGAATACATGAATATATCAAGCCCCCCAAACCACATTATATTGGTTGACTGAAAATACCCAGACATAGACTGGGAGCATTATACTAGCTCCAACACTGTAGGAGAAAAGTGCCTAGAAGCCATAAACCAAAATGCCCAGGAACAACTTACCACTCCCACAAGAGGGGTAAGCATACTGGATGTGATAATCAGCAACATAGGTACTGGATGGCAAGATGAGAAGTGTATCCCTCACTGGTAAGACCAGACCATAGAGTAATCACACTGGATATACACATCCTGACCACAGTCCCTGGCCAGAAAACCACAGTGAAAAACATGTGTAAAGCATTACTTGCACCCCTCCAAACTGATGTAGAATCCATTAAAGGCCCTGTGCAGGTGCAAAATATGGGCCACACCTCAGAACCTGTTATACAGGCATTCCATGAACACAGCCAAGAATGCTTGGAGTATGCAATCACAAATAACAACAAGACACAATGCCATACACGCAGGCATCTGGAATGCTGGACTCCAGCCATTACCAAACCATGCAAGAGAATGAGGAAGCTACTACATGATAGAGCAAACATAAAAAGGGAAGTAATCACTGATGAGTAGTATGGCAATAAAATATGTCCACACATACAATCCACTAAGGCCAGCTACAACAAGATGAATCTGTGAATCCTGAGGCAATGTTACACCTGCCCCAAGTACACAGACAACCCTCAACTTCCCCCAAGAAATACAAATATATGTGAGAGATGCAACCATTTATCCAAACTGGAGGCTGAGCTCCCTCAACTCAGTACTGTCAAAACTATTCAGGAGGAGAAGGTAACCACACACCCCACAAACCCAGTCCCACATAGACCTATCACAACTGCAAACCAAACACATAAACACAGAAAAACATTCCCGGAGGCCCTAATTACAAATGCACCACACCAACAGAGGCCTCCAAAGCAGACCCCAAAGCAACCACAACCTCCAAACATAGCACATGCAGCACATAGTACACAAAGCTGGTGTGCCAAAGAGTCACAGGCCAGAAGGAGAAACAACATGCCTGATACAGTTGTAATAGGTGACTCTATAGGCAGACACACTGCTGACCCTCTCACCAGACTGAACAAGGGAAAGGGTACAGTAAGCTGCCTGTAGGCTGCTACAATACACCACATAACACAAGTATGCAGGTCACCCCAAAGCAAGTAGAAATATGATGCAGACAGTGTCCATGCTGGTGTGAATGACCTGAGATGTACCTCCCTGGACTACATGAAAAGAGACATAGATGAGCTCTCTGAGTATGTACTCCAGGCCGGTATGACACTGCCCATTTGTAGCATCCTACCCTCACCAAGAATGATGCCACAGTACAAACACAGAATGATCAGCTTTAACAGGTGGCACAATTACTGCTTTCATTCCAAGAGGATCTAATATCTGTCTGCTTCAGATGTCATGCATGACAGGCCATGCTGCTGTTCCAGGGATGACTTGCACCTGTTACCCCTGGGTGTCTGGATATTGGATAAGGCTTTTGCCACCTCTATAGAGCCTTACGTAGGCAAGGCTGAAAAGACTAACCCACCACCCTAGAAAACATAAGTGGTAAGAAACATAAGGGTAATGCTGACCAATGTCAGACGTGTAAACCGCAATATGCATGCTCCTGAGGCCCTCCCCAGTATGGAGAACATCGATGTCTGTGCAGTGACAGAAACCTGCTGGGAACCTACTGACAGCACACCAGCACTACCAGGTTATACCTTATATCATGCGTTATGGCCCCAAAACCTGGACCAAAACATAAAAGGAGGGGGAGTATCCATATTCAGCACAGACACCCATACGTCCAGGTAACTGACAATGCACGAAGCATCGGACACCACCCATGTGCACCTAACCATAGGCAAAACTGCTGTACAGTCTGTAGCATGCTACAAACCACACTCTCACACACAGGAACTCCACCCAGATGTCCTGAAGACACTGGAAAGTATGAATGTCCCACCAAATACCAAACAAGGTACTCACAAATTACCACATAGGTGGTAAACCATTATGTATGGAAGGAGTAATCAGGGACCTAGGGACACAAGTGGACAGTAACCTGTTATGTGACACTCACATTGCCAATGTGGCTATGAAGACTGTCTATATTGGACACCATATCATGAAAGGATTCACATCTACGTCAACAAAGGTCATTGTGCCCCTGTACTGTCCTCCTATCAGACCCATAATCTAGTACAATGCCTCATTTGGGATGTACCTTACCTGACGCCTGCAGCAGTTATAAAGACCTCAAAGGTACCTCACCAAGAGGATAAAGGGTCTCAAATATATGTCATATGCTGCCTGGCTGTACACACCCCAGCTGAATGCAGTCACATACTGCTTACACAGAGGCATTGTATGTCTGTTGTACAAGGCCATGTCCAACACAGGAGTAATGGACATGCTCCACCCCAGAAAACGCAAAGCCATTGGAGCTGTGAGAGTGAGAGATGTCAACCTCAACACATAATGAAATAGGATGTGATGGAGGGACAGATACATAACCCAGAGGTTCCCCACACCCTGGAACAGAATCCCACTCCATGTTAGGCAGAGCCCCTCACTGACACTCTTCAACAGGAATATTGCCAAGTGGATAGATGATTTGTAGATGTACACTGGAGTCTTCCCTGTGTCAAGTCCAGACAGAGGCACAGTAAAGTAAATCATAAATGGCCATAATATTCACATAGCAAGGGGCGGCGAAAGACACACACACTCTGGCTAGGCTTACAAATGCCCTAGGGTGGATAGCCTAGTATGAACCTATGAACCTATGAAGATACAAATTGTACAGGACACTAAGGATAATCCCAAGGCTTACTCAACTGATGGTAGGAACCGTGTTGGGAATTCACAGATATGCTCTGAATCACACAAATATTACAAACAACATACCAAACACACACACATATTGCCAACATACAACCTGACAGGTGCAGTGCAACCCCCCCCCCACCCAGAATGCAAAATATCTATCCCAGCAGACTGCTGGCCCCCTGACATTGCAGATGCTGAGGTAACAGCCAGCATCTACAAAGCAAAACACACAGCAGCAATGGTATGAGATGGTGTTCTGGGCTGAGTCCAACATGGACTCCAAGAAGAATGGAATGCCAAATCATACTACTGCTCAATGTCAGCCTTACCACAGGATATGTACACAAAGAGCAGTGTACAACAACAGTGGTCCTTCTCAACAAAGGTGTTGCCTGAATGGATACTGCAAACTACCACCCCAGAATTCTGACAAGCTTGGTCTGCACAGCTATGGAAAGGATCAGCATGTACCGCAGACATAAATATACTGGGGACCTACTGACACTGGACCCTACCCAATGTGGCTTTCTTAAGTGCAGATCCTGCCCCTAAACATGTTTGACTCATTTGAAACAGTCATTAAGGTCATTGATGAGGGCAATGTGGTCCACACAGCGTAGATGGACCTTGCAAATGCTTCCATACAATACCCTACGTGTTCATTATAGATATGCTCACCAGCTGAAATATAAACCCCTATGTCAGTAGAGGGGTTGCAAACCAGACCAAGGACAGAACTGACATGGTCAGACATGCTGCAGCCATGTCAGACTACAAACCAGATATAACTGGCATCCCACAAGGCTTGGTCCTGGGACCTCCCTCGTTTGGTATATATGTCCCATAGGTACAGGCCAACATGGAAGGACTGTGTCTGAACATGTATGCAGAGGACTACAAACTGCCCACCATATCTGACCCTCCAGCTGTCACAAGCATCCCACAAAAGGGCCACATAGAAACAGACAACTGGTGCCATAGCCATGTCAGCAAGCTAATTGCAGAAAAGTGTATAGTCAATCCCCATGGATATACAGTAAGTGCCCACCAATTACCACATAGGTGTTAACCCATTACGTACCTAACATGTAATGAGAGACCTGGGGACACAAGGTGATAGATATCCTGCATTAGACAAACATGTGGCTGTAGTGTTCACAGAAACATACCATATACCCACCTAATCATGAAGGTTGTCAGATCTACATAAGGGGAGGTCATTGTGGCTCTGCAGTCATCCTTCAT